>NC_134700.1:244551038-244731038 GCF_043290135.1 Rhipicephalus microplus | reverse complement strand
CTTTCTCATTTGTGCTTCGCATATCACGGATTCCCACTGTACGTGGGATCTGCCAATTTTTTACCCCAGTCTTGCCTGCAGTTTTACGTTCTGCTTCTTCATCCTAGATCTGGACCTGGTGAACTGCTTCGTGGGTAGGAACATCCTGACTGCCAGAAGTCAGGGCAACAGTGAAGGGCACGACGAGGCGGCCATGGCGGTAATCATCAGCTTGCTGAAAGCGGATGCTGGACTTGGTGGGCCGGTGGACTTCAGTGGTATGCCGTGGCCCTGGCCTTGAAACACCCGTTCGCATTCCTGTTTACACGGACCTCTCGCGAACCATTTCTCGCATTGAACAGAGAAGAATAGATCATCTACGGACACTCATGCGAAAAACATTGCATCTAGTCTGTATTAACTGTGAAATGTGTGTACGTTACCGCACAGAATTGTAAGTCACGCTTCGGTAAAGACCGAGCCCAGCAGGAACCGTTTCAAAGAACTGACGTCCATCTCTTCCAGCGGGGTTCGCGGTAAACCACGTCGCGTGCTTGTCGTAGAGTGCTGGTCTTATTATTTGAACTTCCTGCGTTTTAACAGCGAGTTCTACTTCTCTACAGCGATGCTGGTTGGGCTCCACTATTTCCCTGTCTACAGATAGACGTGAGACCATGTCATACGGCCGCTTCGCAAGCATCGTTAAGATAAACTCTATACCCTTGCTGCGCGTTCCCTGAATGCGTAAACGCACACATTTGGAATTGTAGGCCTCAGAAAAAGATTAACTATTGAGCACTCTGGCGAAGCACTGCGCTGACAGTGGTACAGATCACTTGCAATCGGACTGGAGCAGGTTAGAAGATGCTTTTACAGTACTCGCAAAACAGGCAAAACAAGTGTCTGATTTACCTCGTTTCTTCGTCGTCTTCTTTGCAAAGCGTCAGCCGATGCCCATACTGTGAGTCCTCAAAGGCACGTGATCTGATGCGTGCTTTGGCTGACACGCAGTTGAAAGTGATAGAGGTACAATTCTGTGTATACGCATCATGTCATATTCGATAAGTCTAGTCATCACTGCCATGTTGGTGACATGATCTAAGCTGTGATACGACGGGATATACCGAAACACCACCCTACTTGCGCCAAACGTAAATAAAGTTAAAACTGAGCAACAGTCCAAGTCACGTTGTGTAAGTCTGAACGATGTGCTTGAATCACGCTGTGTTTTAATCACGATAGTCTTAACGATAATCGTGAAGGCTTTGTTCGTCCCACAAACTGCACAACAAATGAAGATATGCAACCAATTAAACTGAGCGATGTTTCTGTGTTCGCCATAAGGTGTCGGTTGCGACGGTTTTATAATAAAAAATAGCGCAGTGATATTTCATTGTGTATATATAAAAAAAAAACCACGGCAACTGTGCTCATAAAATGAAGAACCGAATATGCGAATATTTGTGTCAAGATCGATGTCATTAGATGAGGTCGCGATGTCATTGTTCCATGGCCTATTGTAATAAAGTTATTCACGTTATTGTGTTCAAAATATATATGTTTGAAGGATTATGGCATGCGTGTTTCTGTTGTCGTTATTATAGTACTACCCTTGTGCAATTGGAGGGTCGCTGACATGTTTTTTGCTGTTGTCGTTATTCTAGTACCCTTGTGCAATTAGAGGGTTGCTTGTTTGCACGAGCTCTGCGACAGAAAAAGATGTTTCCAATGAGTCTGACTCTGGGTGCTCATCACACAGGTAACACACGACCCCGATTGGAAGCACTCTACTAAGCGATGGTTTGGGCATGTGAAACTTAATTGCAGAATGCTCACGGGGAACAGTGCGCTACGTAGCTACCCAAGGGTGCTACTCAAGGTAGCAATGACTTATGAAAGGTAGAAAGGACAGCCACTCATTCGTAGCATGAATACACAAGGAAATCCGCATTCCGTCTACATACTCCTATTCTTTCTTTAATATGGGAGAGAGATAGATCAACGAAGGAGAGAGGTAGGGAAGTTAATCAAGCTAGGACTTCGGTCATTGTGCTACCTTACTGAACCAGAAATCTATGGCGAAAAAATGGCTCACACGGTAAAATATCTTCACTGAAAGTAAGTCGGCCCAACTTTAGTGTGCTTTTTTTAGCCCAGTGGCTGAGACACTCGACATAGGAGTGTGGCACCATGGGTTCAAAACTCAGCACAGCCTCGAAGTTTTTCTTACCTTTATACGTCTATTTATCCTTAGCGCATTAATAAGGTTGAAAGATACACACGTCCTCCAAGTCTGGGTCTTTAGCGCAATGGGTAAGACACACTTCTTTAAAGCGTGTGGCCCCAGGTTCGAGACTCAGTGCAACCTTGAAATTTTTTATTTGGCATGTAAATTTCTTCATGGCACATTCACAAGGTTCAGATATAGTGATGCTGTGCATGCCTGGGTCTTTAGCCAAGTGGTTAAGGCACTCGCCTCTGTAGCGTGAGACAGTAGTTTTGAAACTCAAGGCAGCCTACAAGTTTTATTTTGTTTTCTATATATGTTTGTTCACTGCAATTTGTATTACGTTGCATAGAGATTGATAGATGGACAGACACCTTTAATAATTGAGGTGGCTTCTATGCTATCGACGTATATAGAAGCTCCTATCACAGACTTCTTTACGAATAGTGTAAGTAAGTATTCATCAATCAATCTTTATTAGTCGAGTAAAAGAACAGGTGATACAGTGCAGGTGAATACGCAGGAAATGTCCCAAGGTATGGAGGCGGAAATGTTGTAGGCCCGTGTGCTCAGATTTGGGTGCACGTTAAAGAACCCCAGGTGGTCAAAAATTCCGGAGCCCTCCACTACGGCGTCTCTCATAACCATATAGTGGTTTGGGACGTTAAACCCCACAAATCCAATCCAAATGTCCCAAGAGAGAGAGATAAAGATACAAGGAAAGGCAGGGAGGTTAACCAGACGCACATCCGGTTTGCTACCCTGCACTGGGGAAGGGATAAAGGGGAGAAAAGAGGTTGCACAAAGATGAAAAGGTACACACAATCACGAGTACACTCGGTGAGCACACACAGTTCACAGGCGGTCGCTCAGGTTTGTTGACTTAAGGTAAAGAAGCAGTGCTTTAGTTGCTTTCTGCGCAACTGAGACAGATGCCCAAGGTCCTATCTTCTGCACACAAAATGGTCCGGGGTCAAGTCGATTCAAAACCATCCGTAGCTGGCATCGCTGTGTGTCGTAGCAAGCGCAGCTGCAGAGGACGTGTTCGATGGTTTCTTCATCTCCGCAGTAGTCGCATGTAGGAGTGTCTGCCATACCAATGCGAAAGGAGTACACCTTTGTGAATGCAACACCCAACCAAAGGCGGCATAACAGTGTCGCATCAGAGCGGGAAAGTTGTGATGGTAGCTTTAGCTTTAGCGAAGGATCCAGTTCATAAAATTGACACCTCTGGAAGCTGGTAGACGACCAGAACGTGCGTGTGAGATCTCGAGTCAGGAGGTAAAGTTGTCTTGCTGCATCATTCCTTGATAGAGGAATCGGGACTACACGGGTTTCTTCATGGGCTGAGCGGGCTGCATCATCGGCTAGTTCATTTCCGGTAATACCGATATGTCCAGGCAGCCATTGATATATAATATCATGCCCTCGTGCTAGAGCTTCATGATGGCAATGTCTTATTTCTTGTACCAGTTGGTCATGGCTCCTCCTACGCATGGCAGACTGCAAACTCTGAAGCGCTGCCTTCGAATCACAGAATATGACCCATTTTCCTGGACGTTCTTGAATGAGATATTGTAAAGCAGCCCTTATAGCAGCAAGCTCTGATGCCGTAGATGTAGTCATATGCGACAACTTAAACTTGATTGTCATTTCTGCAGCCGGAATTACAGCGGCACTTGATGAGCTGCTGGATGAGACGGACCCATCAGTGTATATCTGCGTTCGGTCTAAGTACAACTCATGTAATAATAGCAGTGTTGCTTGATTCAATGCTACTCTGGAGTGACTGCTTTTCTTTTTGATTCCCGGAATTTCTAGACGTACTTGCGGCTGGTCGAGGCACCACAAAGGGCATGCCGTTCTCGCAGCTGGCGTATATCCTGATGGAACGCTGTTTAGGTGCTTGGCTATGACGTCTGAAAACGTAGCACGTGGTCTTCCGGAAGGTAGAAAGTCCAAATGGTGGTCGGGGACACGGCTAGCATGTCGAATGTGCGCTCTGAGGCAATCCACAGCTATATATGTCCTGACCGGATGGTCTTTGGCAAGCATGATCGTGGCATAAGTAGAAGCGCATCGGGGCAGTCCTAGGCAGATACGCAGTGCCTGACCCTGCAAACTTCCAATGAATGAGTAATCAATTTGCAAGTGTTAGTCAGTACCGGCAAGCTGTAGTGCAATAGACCCAGAAATAGGGCCCTATACAGCTGTAGCATGGAGGCCACAGAAGTTCCCCATGCTTTACTGCACAAGAATTTCATGATATGCACAATAGATAGCAGTCTCTTCTTCAAGTACGCACAATGTGGGCTCCACGAAAGACTTCTGTCGAATATTATGCCCAGGAAACGATGCGTTCGTGCATATTTGACACTCTGCCCATTGATGTAAACAGGGTATGGCGTCATTGGTTTGCGTGTAAACGCCATCAACGCGCACTTCACAGTTGATATATTTAGGCCTTGTTTCTGAAGGTAGGCTGTTGTGAGGGTTGCTGCCCGCTGTATTCATGCACGCACCTGAGGGCGACTAACTGCAGCACTCCAGAGGCAAATATCATCGGCGTATATGGATAGGCACACCGACTTTGGCAGAATCTTCACCAGACCAATGAGGGCCACATTGAACAATGTGGGGCTTAAAACACCTCCCTGAGGTACTCCGCAGTAGGTGTAATGTTGGGCAGTTGTACCCTCATATGTTTGTACAAAGAAACCTCTGCCAGTTATATAATCTTTTATCCATTGAAACATTCGTCCACCAATGCCCATTGCTGCGAGAGAAGTGAGGATGGCATCGTGAGCTACATTATCATATGCACCCTACACGTCAAGAAAGAGTGCCACTGATATGCGCTTGCGACTTTTTTCTTGTTGAACAAATGTCGACAAATCAAGGACACAGTCAATGGAGGAGCGGCCCCGACGAAAGCCTGCCATGCAAGAAGGGTATTTGGTGTATCGTTCCAAGTACCACTCGAGACGAAACAGAACCATCCTTTCCATCACTTTTCCGAGGCAGCTTGCGAGGGCAATAGGGCGATACGCTGTCGAGTCCAATGGTGATTTTCCCGATTTCAAAAGTGGTATTAATCGACTCATTTTCCATTCTCGGGGAACACTGCCGCTGAGCCAGGAGTTGTTGAAGCATGTTAAAAGTTCTTTTATAGCTTTTTGTCCAAGGTGTCCCAACGCACTATAAGTAATACCATCAGGACCTGGCGATGACATGCGCTTAGAAGCGACTAACGCACCTTCCAGTTCTTCCATGGTGAACGGAATGTCCATTTCTGGTAATCGCGTCTCAGGAACGATCACGGCGTCGATGCTCTCGTTCACAATATTCCCGGCAACTCTCGTGCAAAATTCTTCAGCCACCTCGAGTTCTGTTTTTCCCTGATGGAGTGCCAAAGCTTTCAAAGGTTGCCGTTGTTGTGGAGAGGAGCGAAGACCACGAACTGTTCTCCAGATATATGACAGTGGTTTATGAGGGTCTAGAGATTCGCAGAATGCTTTCTAGCGTTCGCTCTCCAGTTTGTAAATGCGTCGTTGAATCTTTTTCTGGAGCCGCCTTGCTTCCCTCAGATCGTAAATTGATCTTGTGCGTCTGTATCGTCGTTCTGCACGCCTTTGTATAGCTCGTAATTTTTCCAGTTAGATGTCAAACTGTGTAACTTTAGACGAAAATGGTAATTTACATTTGGACGCTTGCATAGCTTCCACTATGGTATTTTCCAGGCTGCAGGCGAGGCCTTCTTGGCAAGCGTTCTCAACACGCGATGCAAACATCGACCAGTCAGTGCCAATTGCAACACCGGAAGAGAAATTTTTTACGATACCATCGATCGTCACGTAGGTGGGTATGTGATCACTCCCATGAGTCTCAATATCGCAAAACCACCTAACTTTGTGAGAGAAGCACCGTGACACCAATGTCAGGTCAAGGCAACTGCCATACGTGAGACCCCGCAGATATGTGGAGGTACTATCGTTCATGATGGAAAGGTCGTAATCGGAAGCGAATGTAACAATGTTCCGGCCCCTGGCATTCATCCTAGTGCTCCCCCAAAGCATGTGATGGGCGTTGAAGTCACCGGTTATGATCCAAGGCCCATCGGTGCTCATTAGGATGTCTTTTAATCTGTCGCAGTCAAATCGCGATGACGGAGATATATATCCACCAATAAGCGTGAACGAAACTGCCTTCTTCTTCACACGAAGACACACGTACTGATTGTCGTCATTTGAACTTATTGGGTGCGAAAGATAAGTCAAGTCTGTGCGAATGTAAACAATTACTTTGCTTCGTTCTTCGCAAGCGGCTGAACAAAAAGCTTCATAACGGGACAATCTATAAGGCGTTGACACGTTTGGTTCACATATGACAAGTATAGGGAATTGATTGGCCCGAACAAATTGGCGCAAGTCCGAGATACGGGACCTCATGCCTCTGGCATTCCACTGAAAAATCGACGCACTTTTAACTTCAGTGCGGAAGTGGAGATTTTGTTGAGCCATTGTGCTTATACGAAGTTAGCAAGAACTGGATTCAGTGCATCCAGTATTTGCAGTGCACTCTTAGCAGACGGAGATTGTATGCTGCTCAGTAGCGTGCGAATCGTGGCAATTAATGATTGCACGATTGCAGCCACTTGCCTGTCTTGGTTGGAAAGATCTCGAACCGGGACGATTGCAGTCACTTGCCTGTCTTGGTTGGAAAGATCTCGAACCGGGAGCGCGGACTGGCTGTCATGAAGCTCCTTCGGTTCGCTTGATGCTGCTTCCCTTTGAAGTGCAGGCCACTCTGTCGCAGTCAGGGTATGCTCACTGGCTTTGTCCTTTACAGCCTTTCCCGCGGCATGTGGTCTGGGAGGCAAAGGAGGTGGATCTGATGAGGGATCACGCAATCGTGTCGAGGAGGTAGTGGGCGTCCTCGAAGACCGACGTCGACGTGAACGACGCCTTCTGACTTTAGCTGCGGCTTCTCGATGAGATGAGTGATCGTGCACCATCTCCTTCAAGATGGCAATTTCCTTCTGAATCCGCGGGCAGTCCTTCGATGTGGCTTCATGGGATCCATTGCAATTAGAGCATTTCTTGACAGTTGCGACGCACTTATCCGCTTCATGGTGCTCGGCGCAGCGGTGGCATACCACCGAATTCTCGCGGACGCTGCTCACATGTCCATGTTTCATGCATTTACGGCACTGGAGACGCTTTGGAATGAAAGGCCGCACAGCATGTCTGAAGTACCCCACCTTCACATGAGAGGGGAGTGATGTGCTCTTAAACGCAATCTTCACACAGCGAGACTTGCCTAGCCGGGTGACATCAACAATTGGAGTATCAGTTGTTGACTTGACAAGAAGTTGTAAGTCCTTATTGGAAATAGCGACATCAATGTCGTAGATCACGCCGGTTACTACATCACATCCCAAGGGAACATGAGAGCGCACCTGGTTGCCGTCCAAGTCAGTTACACTGCGCAGAACGCCCAACGCACTTGCGTGCAAAACGTCCACAGCCAGTATATTCTTTCTGGCGTTCACTCTTATGTCCGTGATCTCATTTGGCACGAGCGTTTCCAGAGACCTCGACACAGACTGTCTGTTAAGGCGTTTCATGCTGACGGTAGGAAGTGCAGGCAGAAACAGGATGGTATAAGCGTTCGATTTTGGCGCTTCATTTACATTTTGAATAGTTGAGGATGAGGATGTCCTCATGTTCCTTCTCTTCGCCTTGCGGCTCAGCACAGGTTGGAAACCGTCATCTGAGAAGTCCTCACTGCTGAGATAGTAAGCATGAGTATCTTCACTGTCGCTGTCGCTCGCTTGTCCCATCCGCTTCCTGGAGGCGGTCGCCGCTGACGCCGCTGGTGCCGGCAGGCGCCCGGGGTGGTCTACTTCCATCCCCTCCAAGGGAGCAGCGGAAACTGATCAACAGACTTAAATTACAACTGAAATACGCCGGAGTTAGCAGAAGCAGCTCCTATTCAAAACACACTTCTTCGTCTTCTTCCAAATGTCCCAAGGTTACAAATTGAAGGTTGGAGGTGATTAATAGGCGGGAAGTTTATTGTAAGAAACTGTGATAGTGGCTCAACTTTAGTGTGACGTCAACCGTTCAAAGACGGACCTCTCGTGCACGTAGGAGCCTCCAGAGCAGAAGCTTCCCCTGATGTTGTGGCTTTCTCACAGTGCATGTCGAAAGTTAGTCGAAAGAGTCGGGGCTTTTATCACCCTTGATAAGGCTAATGTTTTGTCTGACGTCACAACTTGCAACGGAGGATATACTGTGCGTGTACATTGAAGCATCCCGAGCTGAAGCTTCCCCTGATGCATTTATTTTCCCGCAATGCATGTTGAAAAGCAGTCGAAAATGTTGGGGCCCTTATCGCCCCTGATAAGGCTAAATTTTTGTCTGACGTCATGAGACTTTTTTGGCCATTTCTGACATATGTGAAACGAAAAGATACCATATTAGGTCCACCGCTTCAAAGTGTGACGTCAGACAAAAGTTGAGCCTTATCAGGGGTGATAAGGGCCTCAACTTTTTCGGCTACTTTCTTGACATGCATTGCGAGAAAGCCAACAAGCAGGGAATATTCAGCTCGGGAGACCCTCATATAAACGTACCGCATATCTTTCGTTGCACGATGTGACGTCAGGCAAAGTTTGAGCCTTATCAGAGGTGATAAGGGCCTCAACTTTTTTGGCTACTTTTTGAGATGCATTGCGAGGAAGCCAACAAGCAGGGAATATTCAGCTCGGGAGACTATAATATAGACTTACAGTATATCCTTCGTTGCACGGTGTGGCGTCGAACTAAAGTTTGAGCCTTATCAGGGGCGATAAGGGCCTCAACTTTTTCGGCTATTTTTTTTACATGCATTGCGGGAAAGCCAACAAGCAGGGAATATTCAGCTCGGGAGACCCTAATATAAACGTACAGTATATCATTCGTTGCATGGTGTGCCGTCAGAGAAATGTTGAGCCTTATCAGGGGTGGTAAGGGTCTCAACGTTTTCAGCTGCTTTTTTGACATGCATTGCGGGAAAACCAACGCATCAAGGTAAGCTTCAGCTCAAGAGATTCTAATGTAAGCGTACAGCAAACGGGTAGCGTAACTTCTACGGAAGCCAATGGATCCAGTAGTGAGCGGCTCATAGCCACCGTCGCCATCTACGTGAGGAAGGGACAACTAAGAACAAGCAAAAAATGAAAAAATAAAATATGACGTCATAATCGAAAGCGGTAGCGACGTCCCGAATTTGCCCGACATGGCGTGAAATGGAAACTTTTCTTAACTACTGACCTTTTACGTGCCGTTATTCATACGCAATTTCGTTGCGCCCTAATTGTGTCTCACTAATTGCATGCAAGAGAAAAAAGAAGCAAACAAAGATTGTGGAAGCAAAGTTGTTTTATTAACCAAATGACGTACTCGCAATATGCACACGAAACTTCGCAGAGGCAATTGTGAGACAACTGTTCCCTAACACGATAGCACAGCAGTTCTAAAATTCACGTTGCCCAATCGTCGCAAACCACTTGCAGCAAGACCGCAGCTTTGAAAATATAGCTTTTGCAGCCGTAGAGTACAGAGTCTCGTTGCTTAGCGTGTCATGTTCACCGTCTCCAGCGAAAGCAGTCAGCAGTGACAGGAGCGGCTCTTGACACATTCAAGTTGAGCTCTGAAATGCCAAACCAGTAAACAGCGCATAAAATATAAGTAAACTACAGAAGGTACGCACTGAACCACCAAGAAAAAGTAAGCGATGCCGCGTTAGTATGGCAATGCACCGAATCAAAGAACACGCCAAACTAAAACAGACGCCCCAGGGAAAACCATTGGTTCATGTTACCAGACTGCCTGCATATGCCCGCTGTTTCTGAAACTAAACGAACGAAATCGGGTGCTCAACCACCTACACATGACTAAAGTTTTCTTAAAGCAATCTACAAATGTTTTTGTAACAAATAATATAAAACTATCAAAAATTAACGGGTCATTATTTTTTTGTTTTCAATATTTGTCCCCTCCTCACCTAGTTGCACTTCAATCGTCACGCAGTTGTTAATGTCTGTCGCAACAGGTTTCGGACCGCTTTTCGTTCCGATTTTCGTGTTGTGTACAGTACATCCTTCGCTGCACAGTGTGACGTTAGAGAAAAGGTGAGCCTTATAAGGGGTCATAGGGGCCTCTACTTGATTGATGAGTGGGGTTTAACGTCCCAAAACCACCATATGATTATGAGAGACGCCATAGTGGAGGGCTTAGGAAATTTCGACCACCTGGGGTTCTTTAACGTGCACCTAAATCTCAGCATACGGCTTGCCCCTGTCATCCCTCCCTGCTTAGTCGCCAGCTCTTTCGCCGGGACGAGAGAAGATAGAGAGCAATTACAGCGTCCGACAAATCTGTAAAAATTCTGCTCGTACTTGACGGATTTTGAAACTTTTTGCAGCGTTGAATTCGTGAGGAAATGGGCTCTTTTAGTGATTAGTGAGTCCATTCCATGATTACTAGAAAAAGTGTTTCAGGGCTTTTTTAGGATGTTTGCGTGAGTAACGTGGCAGCAGCAAGTACAGGACAGGGTCGATTAGAAAAACATGCGTGAGAGAGGCCTTTGCCATGGGCTTGGCGATCTTGATGATGAAGATTATGATCATGATGATGATGATAATGACGATGATGGTGAGCGGGATATCTCAGGTGATTTCTAACGTGGATGGTCGAAACCTTCAAGAGATACTTCTACAGACCGCACAGCCAGAAGTCATCACTGATGTGACTCGTACTTGTTTTCGGCCTTTACGATGGCAGGATGCCTACTTCGTGAAAGCTGTTAAACGAAAGAGGTCTGTTGCATTCCTGTCGTGCTTATGATCATCATTATCTGCCTTGTTTATTGCAGACAATAAATTTGATTCTTAAGGTGGGCACCTACCAGTTCATGGATGATATGTCGTGCATCGCGTGGTAAGAGCTCTGAGGGCGCCTGCCGGGCTAGTCAAACATAATGGAACTTTGTTTCTGAAGTGAACAATTTTGTTAAGGGGCAAAGCTCCTAAGGGCGTGGCTTGTGCGTCTCCCATGGTCGTAGTGCGTAACCTGTGACACATACTCGCATACCAATGCCACGTACCTGCCCTCGGGCACATATTCGCATGTCCGCATGTTACGAAAAACGTAGTACGGCATCGTTATCGCGCTCTCGGTGTTTACAAAGCACTGACAGCAGAAATGTGGTACATACTCTTGTTTAGTCCTTGGGTTGTCCGCTGGATGGCGATACTTGTGTATGATGAATATATGATAAAAAAGAAGTGAGATGGCGGTACTTGAAGTGCTCACTAAATGGACGAATGGGCGCATGAACGGACGGACGGACGGACGGACGGACGGACGGACAGACAGACAGACAGACAGACAGACAGACAGACAGACAGACAGACAGACAGACAGACAGACAGACAGACAGACAGACAGACAGACAGATGGACGGACGGATGGACGCACGCATGAACGGACGCACGAACGGGCGCACGTACGTATGGATGGACGCATGGACTGAAACACGGACGGATTGACGGAAGCTTCGCCCCACTCATCATCATTCATTCCGGGGATATGCTGTGCTTTATTACAGCCTGAAAGCCGTGGCGGGTATCAAGAGTTTGTTCATCCTGTATATATTCATGTTTTGATTAATTCTTCAGCCACCTTTGGCAACAGCGACTCGCCGTCTTGAAAATTGTGTCACGGCAAACAGCAAAGATACCTGCGTCTTTCATAGAAGATTTACAAAGTCCATCGACAATTCACTCTTATTGCTCTTCTTGGTTCTCCAGTGAGCAGTCTATCCCGGCCCATGAACTTTCATTTATGGCTCGTCCTAAAATAAACCTGGTTTCGTTCCTTATTAGACAAGTCTTTTTAACCACTTCACTCAGCCTAGAGATAGTCGTGCCAGCCTCTACGTTCCCTATCGACTTACAGCGAACGCCGTAGGCTTTCTAATTACACCGAATGCACTTTATCTAGTTTCATTTCAAGAAGTCTGGATAGTCAGACCTTACGTACGACGTGGGGAATTCCTTCGTCTATTCATAAAGTGCGCTTTAAAAAGGAAAAAAAGAAGATTATATGGCGACCCTGCATTCCTGCGAGCAATTAAACGAGCCAGGGAGGCTTCGAGCGAGGCCTGAGAACTCGTCTCCATTCTCACCGTCGCAATGGCCTTGCTCTCTGCATTCCCTGGCACGTTCATCTGAGGCCCTTAATATTCACTGGCTTGACTTATGAGACTTGCGCATAGAGTCTTCGACTGAAGTGGGTGGTAAGCAACTACTGTCGTGACTACATCAATGAAATCTCTTTTGATTGCTAGACTCAGATTCAACGCTCTTGTTCTTTCTAATATTTATTACTCTGTAGTAATATCGTCTGAGCCTTTCCAGGAGCGCGACGTTGATATTATTTTTAGACGAATGAAAATCTCTTTAGTGGCTGTACCAGTGACGTCAGGCGTGTCGTACCTGCACAAGTTACACGAATATAAGGAGAGTGATGGTGACCGAAATTTTGCCATCTCGCTGTTCAGGATATGGAAACAGGCCGGTGAAAGAGAGAGCTAGTTTAATGAAGAACGCTACAGGCGAAACGTTGAGTGGCGGAAACGCATCGGATACTGTTGTGGCATCGATACTTGAAGCAGACATATACGCGCCGACTTTGTGTAAATTCAAGAGGATCAAAACGTGCGCGCTATTTAGAATGAGTGAAAGAGTGACGAAAAAATTGATAGGCGTGTACTTCTTGGTCTACCTAAATATCTGTGTCGAGAAAATTGAATTAAATGGCGTTAAATAATAAATGAGCACCGCACATACATTGCCCTTGCAAGATATCGCTTTGTGCACTAAACTGAACAATTTTCGTTTGAGTGTAAAAAGGATTGACGCTGCGTCTTCTTTATTCCTGCCATTTTCAGTGCAGTTACGCTGTTGCAAAAAAGAAAAAAAAAGCCACGAGTCTCCAAGAACTGAATTATAATGAGTGGGCGATGCTATCTATAGCTTCGCCCACTCATTATGAACCGTTGTACTTATAACGGCAAGGGTTCCTAGCGTCTACATTGAAGTCACCGACTATAGTATAACTGAAGGGTTTCTGCTTGTAAGTGTTTTATATTGTTCTGTCGCAGTTATGATTGCTGTTCGTCTATTGCAAACCTTTTATCCCCATACACTCATACGTTTAGCCTTTAGGGACGGTTTTTCTGACCACCATGACAGCGTACAGTGAGCTCGGACGACAATGCTAGGTCGGAAAGTCTATATTGGCACGTTGAATTAATCGACTAGTTAAAAGTGTTCGTGCTTCTGGGTGTTTTATATTGCTATATATGTCCAATTTTTTCTTTCTTTTAACCTTTTGTTAGTGGCACAGGTGGGTTTTTCTCAGCTGCGTAGCATGCGTTTTGGTACAGTGTGGACGCCGATACATCGAACAACAAGGCTAGGCTCTGAGGAGCTTCACTCGTAAGAGTTCACTGAGCTACTGTACAGGTAAATATTTTTTGTAGTTTTGGACAGTGAGTTGAGAGAGATAATTCATTAGTAAGCTAGCACATGTGTCCCGAAGGCATCCTGCTGAAGCACTGACATTTGGGAAAGTGGGATGTAGTTGAACGAGCTGAGTGGCTTAAGCGCGCAGCGATCGAGTACAGAGACAAAATGTTTGTGTTTCATCTTTCCCTTCGACCTGGTTCGTTTCGCGCTGAAACCGCTTAACGTGTTTAGGACCTCCTGAATTGCGGTCGGTTTTACGAGATTCTCCAGTACCTTGCAGAAGTTGTACCCTTCCAGGTGAGCTGAGTATGCAACCGAAGCAGCCAAGTATGGCTCATCGTTGATTCGTGTTAGAAATATTTTTCTTTATTTCTTTTGCACCACCCTACGAGAAAGAATTCAGGTGCAGTAAAGAAGCCACTGTCGGTGCCCCATCCGGTTTTGTGCTGTGCATCTTGGGAGGCGCTTGTTCTTGGTCCGTGTTGTACATTTTTTTTTTCGTTTCAGAGCGATTTTCTTGCGCTTAAGTTGGAAACACGCTTGAGTATTGCGTGTCTCATCAAAACTATTCTCTATTTCGGGCAAGTTAAATAAAAATACGGGATATTCCAGATAGTCTTAGCTCTTTCAAAGATTAGCGAAGGTGAAGGTCTACTAATGCCTTCTGTTGATGTGCCGTTGAGGTTCCGCTAATGTTCTGCACTTTATGAACAACGCTCTCTTATTGGGCTTTTTGAAGTATATGTTCAACATTGTGTTGATGACTAAAATTGCGGCCATATTCGGTCAGACTCGTATTTGATTACACTTTCTGCAAGGCTTTTGAATAAATTCCTATTCATGACATTCTGCTGGCGTTTACGAACCGTTATAATGCGGTTCATAGAACATTTATCGCTTACCATTTTTCCAGAATCGTACGGTACAATCGCCGGACTCACATTTAAGCGCCTTTGTGAGCTTTCGAACCACTTCCTCTTTCTTGAGTTGCAATGAATTCCGGTCTCGCGAACTGTGCTCTGTGTTGAATTGCACATTCTATACACTGTCTACGAGATACAACTTTCCCAGTACACACTTCAGCCGTCACAGCTCATATCTACCATATCCACTTCCAATGGCGCCTCACTGTTCATTTGATTCAGAACGCACGGGCGTACACCATCCCCATTCCCCAACCTCCGACCCCCCGACCCACCTTGAGCGGGCGCTTGGTATGTAGACTAACAAGCACCACCTTCTCATCTCTTGCGGTCTCACATATGTTGGTCAAACGGGTCAATGCCAGAACGTACCGTCAAACGAGCACAATTGGAAGGTGCAGAAAAAAAAACTATGGTTTTTTTTTTGCCCAGGACCGTGCTCAGATTGGTTGTACTCGCGGGTTTGAGCCAGCTGTGCTTCTGGTAAGACATTCCAATGATCACACAAGGGCGATCACTGGAGCCTCGATTATTGCCAGTGGTAACTGTATTAGCAAACCCTTGGATGCCCTCACTTAAAAAGGACTGGTATTTTCGACAGCGCAGACTATAGCACAAGTTTCGCATGCACTTGATTTTATTCTCGTTCATTGCTGTATCGCCTCCCGTGGTACGTCCTATAAGACGTATGAGATATGAAATGATGACGCCCATGATATATTTGATTCCCTTAAGTTTCTGTTGGATGGATTACTGGATTACCAACTAGCCAAACCTAAAACTTAGCTTCACTTAACCTAAGATCTGTGAGTCCGAAAGCGCAAAACACACATGATACACAAGAAGAGCTAGATGAGGCACTTTTTCGTGTATATTGTGTGGTCTGCGCTTCCATGTAACATCATGAATCATTCAACCTCGCCCAATATCTGTTCTCCTGAATTGTGGGACGATTTCACGTAGTAAACGTGTTGTGATATGTCACACGCACCTCTGTTTTTATGAGTCATAACACTGAGTTCATTATGAGAAAGCTCGACAGCAAATCAAAGCTACACCCAAGTAGCCTGTCGTCTTCACATTTCTGCCTTGCCGCGGTGGAATAGAGAGGCTAAGGTACTCGGCTGTTCACCCGCAGGGCGCGGGATGAATCCCGGCTGCGGTGGCTGCATTTTCGATAGAGGCGATGATGCTGTAGGCCCGTGTGCTCAAATTTGGGTGCACGTTAAAGAACCCCATGTGGTCGACATTTCTGGAGCCCTCCACCACGGCGTCTCTCATAATCATATGGTGGTTTTAGGACGTTAAACAACACACACCAATCTTCCCATTTTTATAAAGAAAACTCTGATCGCAACGAAAGTTATGATTTTTTACACATGCACACGCTGCAAAGACAAAACTTGTATAACAGCATTGTATAACAGTGCAGCAGTGGTGTGGGAAAGAAAATTGAACGTGAGGAGGATAAAAAGGAGGCGGGGTGAGTGAAAAGCATAGCGCGAAAGAATGAAAAGAGAGAAGAAGAAAGAAAGGGAGACAGAAAGAACAGCAATGAGACGTAAGTGGTAAAGATAGAGAGAAAAAATAGAAAAATGAAGGAAACATCCCGTCATCCAACGCATACTTTCCTAAAAATACACTACAAGAAACTCTGGCGCTAGTATCTATGGGAGCTGCAACGCACGGAGCTTCAGCGCGCATGGGAATGATAAGTAATACACAAATTTGCCTAATCTTCGTTCTTTGCACTCCGTTTGGCTTCGCGTTGCCTGTAGCCACTTTGTCACGAGACGACAATCCGCAAATATTCAGCAATTTTTTGTCACCACCTTAATCTTTAACGCTCACAGATTAAGGTCTGGTTACGAAGTTGAAAACAACCCGTGCCTTTATTTGGAACAAAACGGAAACATAGCGATAAAAGAGTCCACATCTGTGTCCGAAGGCGCAATCACAAAGACTAGGCAAATCCAAGTACTACCCATCATTTACGTGGTGACTCAACGAGCCTTATGGTCTAGCGACCACATAGTGCACCACCTCACTGAACTGTGCATGCGCAGTGGCTATTTACGCTGTACACCGATAGCGGCGAACAGGACGTCGGCCATCGGCAATACTATTATCGGCGGTACGTGTCGTCATTTTATACAGTGGTCACCAAACCTTCCAGCATGTATTGCTGGTGCTCGCGTAAGCTTTCGAATAACGCCATTGCTCGCGTTCTGGCCGAAATTTGAACAAACTAATCTACAACAATCGTGAAGCTTCTTGAAAGCTGAGGCGTGGCTTGTGACCAAGAATCGTGAAGCTTCTTGAAAGCTGAGGCGTGGCTTGTGACCAAGGGTTTCTAGCAGTTTTTTCGGGTGAAACTCGAAGACATCACAATAAGCACACGTGGTAATATCAAAGTTGGCGTTAAGAAAGCTAAGAACACCAGCGACGCATGTCACTTAACTGAGTTCGAACTGAAGGACAAGTGATTCTATCAGACACGCCAAAAAGGCAACCGAATCGAAAGACGATGTCACGGAAACGAGAGGCGATACAAAAAGACGCCTGAGGAGCAAGAGCAATAGAAAGGCACGAAACGGAAAGTGAACTAAGAAATAATCCGAGACTGCACAAAACATGTGTCTTTTTCAAAATGACGTTGACACGCCATGCGTTCCGTCGTGTCTCACTTATATTTAGTCTTTCTACTCGTCAACCACGAAGGCTTCAATTCGAGACTCACATTATCTCTCACTATTATATATCTAGGTCTTTCTTTCTTCTTGTCACTGCAATCGACTCCTGAAATAGATTACTTGTCGGCTCACATGCTTCCAGCTGGCAACGCTGCCACGAAATGGTTAAAAAAAAAAAACTCCGTCTAAGCATACTGAGGTAAGAATTCAAGTGAAGATGCGATAAAACGCGATACTGAAAAGGAATATGACGACCAAATCGATTTTGGCGTTTCTTCAGGTTTGAGACTGTGGAGTCCGAGTGAAGACCGAGGCCCATCGATCTCCCTGAGGTTTTCTAATGCATAGGGAGAAGGCCCTTCTCTGGAATGGACTCTGAGAAACAACAGTAATACTGTGGAGAGAACTGTGGACTCTTCCATTTCCATTTATAGCGACGGATAGCCCACTCTCAGCGGCATTTATAACTCGCTCTCGGTCAGCCTGGCTAAAGTCGACACAAGCGCACTTTTTCCAGGCATCGCAAGAAACAAAAAAAAGTGACAACCAAAAAAGTGAATACAAAAGCAAATTTTAGAAGCTTGTGCGATGTTCTATTGAATTCCCCCGTCCCGTTTTTTTTTGCTTGACTGGCACTCAAATTTATTTATTTGATTTGCATACACAGATACACAAGGACACAGAAGAAAGAGGGAGAGAGCAAGCTGGCAACTGCCACCTGGAGGGGCACAACGCCTGCTCACTCTTTCGGGGGGAGGGAAGAAACAGAGGAAACAAAGATTAGATGGGAGAGAGGGGAAAGAAGATGAGGAAGAGAGAGAAAAAATGACGTACAATTCGACAAATATAAGTAAAAAATAATAAACAATATTAAAAAAGAAGAAAAATAATGCACATTGTAAAAAGTGCCACTAGTGAGTTTTTTCCCTTCTTTTCACTAGGTCTCACTCAGACGCTTCCATAACGACGAAAATATATTGAGACCACGCTAGCCACGCTGGTGTAGACAAAAGCGTTATGCGCAGCGCAGGGTTAACGCGGCTGGTTATCTAGCGTGGATGTAGCGCTTAGACAGAATAGCAAAAGAAAGAAACACAACGACGGGACATGCATCTACTCACAAGTCTGTAAACCAGACTAAGAATGCGTGGTACATGTTTGCTATGCTCAATGCGCAGACCTATCGTCAAACCCACACAGGCCATATATGGGGCGTATGAGACCAAGGATTTAAAGAAACTGTGTTCCGAGCCACTGAGCGAGGTGGACGGTTGTCTTACAGAATCAAATTTGTTCTCTTTTATTTCGAATGCCGCCAGAACTTCACGCGCCGTTTTATCTTTACTTCTAGTATAGATTGCACGTTATTACGGAGAAGTGCACGGAAGTGCTTCAAAAATTGCCAGATCCCACGTACAGTGGGAATTGATGATATGCGAAGCACGAAAGAAAAAGGTTGATATGTCACTTAAAAATCAGCACAACGTTACCAGGTGGAGGTAAATGATGCCGATTTCCGTGTCATGATTATCAAGTTTGTATGTGTCGTTTACGTTCGTCATCTATTTACGTCACGTGATCCAAAATTTTGTATATGTGGAGCTAGCGAAACGCCCGCGAGCCCACTATGAGCGTGGCATGTTGCCATGTTCTTACATGTCACGCGTGTCAGGATTATCACTTTTGCAGCAGTCATATATTTCGTCGTCGCTTGAGGTCACGTACCACCAAATTTGGTATATGTGGAGCTAGCAAAACGGCCACGAGCGCATCATGAAGGGCCGAATATACTCCAATGTAGCGTCGACGTGCGCGCACGCTGGGAACAGCAACGCTAAGTTCGCAAAACGCGAGCACTCTATAGTCTGACGCCAGGCGCGACTGGCGCGACCAGCGTCCGTCGGCGTGGCCCGACGGAAACCGGCGTGAAATGCGACATGCTGCATTTCGTGCCGATGCGTTACCCAGACACTACTGTGTCTCCCTCTTCTCGTGACTGAGAGACGCCGGACGCGCTGAAACGCGCTGAAACGCGCATGCGTGAAAGTAACGCAGCGCGCGCCTGCGAGTATATGGAGGAACAGCGCTTGGCGTGGCAACGCGGGCGTGACGAAACGAAATGAACGCCGGCGAGCACGGGCACCATGTCACGTGGAAATGTATTGGCTCCTTGACTGTGGCAAGTAGCCATGTTATCACATGACACGCATCTCATGATTATCATGTTTGCACAGTCACATACCTTTGTCATCCATTGGCTTCACGTAATACGAAATTTGCCACATGTGAAGCTAGCAAAACGGCCGCGAGCGCGTCATGAGTGTGGCTTGTAGTCATGTTGTTACATGACACGCATGTCGTGATTATTATGTTTTCACCAGTCACATACCTTCGTTATCCATTCACGTACCGTAATACCAAAGTTGGTATATGTGACGCAAGCGAAACGGCTGCGAGGGCATCATGAGTGTAGCATGTAGTCATGTTGTTACATGACACGCATGTCATAATTTTCATGTTAGGGTCTGTTGGTTGTGTTTACCATGCAACCATGTCATACCATACTAGTTTTGCAACATGCGATGCTAACGAGACTACCGCAAGAGCTGGAGGACCATGAAATGTAAATCATGACATTCATGACATACATTTCATAATTTTCATGTTACGATTAGTCAAATATGTTCCTCATACAGTCATGTTATGCTATACGAAGTTTGGTATCGGTACCATTATTGAAACAGCCAGGGGAGCTAAAAGTCGTCGGGGGATAGATAGATAGATAGATAGATAGATAGATAGATAGATAGATAGATAGATAGATAGATAGATAGATACGCTCAATGTCGCCGAAGTTAGCTAAGAATTGCTTCGCATATTAAAAAAATGAAGCCCAAATGGGATAAGACCACTCGCAGCGCTGCGATCAGTGGTCTACAATGTGTCCTCGTTCAAAGTTTGAACACGGCTCCACCAGAGTGGTGCAGGGGCAAAATTTCTGCTTCCCGCGTATCAAGTGCGCTAATACGAGGCGACATCACTAAAAAGGAAGTTCGTAGCAGACGACGGGACTAGTTGAGCGAGCATTGTGGGCCTGTGCTCACAGTCGGCCTGTTTGCAACTGAGCTCCATAATACGGCACTGACGCACACACACGTCACCGGTCATGCACGCTAGTGAAATATTCGGGTGGCTGCACAGGTGCGCACAAAATTATTGGGAGCGCCGGAGTGGTGGCCGTTCGTCAGTGGAGCGCGCCGGTGAAAAAGGGTCTGCGCATGTGTGATCCCTCGTTCCTCAGTATACGTAAACAAAATTAACATGCACCTACTAACAACTAAGAGCAAAGTATCGACACTAAGTTGTAGTTCAATAGGCGATTCCCTAACCCTTACTCCTTTCCAACACGATTCCCCAATTCATTATTAATAATTAATTATATAATTAATTATAGAAATTTCACATCAAGTGCACTCAAATATCACACGTGACTTTACTCACTCGCAGTCAACCTGGGACTAAACCAATCGTGCCTGGACCAACTGACGACAAGCTACACGTGCACCACGATAGAAAACTCCCAAGCATTTCCCCGAGGGTGAACATGGTTAAGTGCGAATGCACGGGGCTCACCCTCCTCATTAAAGAATATCGTCTTTGACATGGCATTGAGGGCAATGGCTAGTTGCACGGGGTCGTCCAAATCTATGTTCTCGGGGACAGTCTCGATGTCATCCGCGTCGTCTCCCCCCTGGGCGCGTTCACCTTCACAAACGGCCGCATCATCGTCATCGAAGACACCCAGCCGACTCCAGTCGATGCGCACCCCGCTAGCGACATACAACGGCGCATGCTCCAGGTGCTTCAACCACGCCAAGATGTTACCGCGCTTCACCAGTCCACGCCTGTACGTAGCCGAACTCACCAGCCTCCGCTTCACGTGCACGTCTATCGCAACGTCCTCGGGAACCAGCCGCGGAAGACACTCCACCACGCTCGGAACATTGATGGGCACGTTCACGATCTGTCCCTTAATGCCGTACTGACCGGTGCCCCGCGTGAGCCGCCTGATGCTGATGAAGGGGAGTCGAGGCGAGCTGAGGCGCTCTTCCACCGGGTTCAGATCGCGGAGGTCCGCGGGACGAGGCGGGTACGCGTAGCCGTGGCTCTTGCTCAACGGCGGAACCCGCCCGGCCAGCAGGGAATCTCGGCAAGACGCACACACCCGGAACGCACCGAAGGGAGCCAGCCGCGGGTCTTGTGCATCCATGTCGTCGCATCGGTGTTCGCCCGACCGTCTTCCGAACTCGTTCCAAAGAACCCGCAACGCGTTCAAGCTGTTGGTCTCGTTCCTCACGCCGGAAATGCAGCTCAGGTTGTTATCGAACCACAGCCGGTCACACACGGCGCAGCTGTGACCGAAGCTGCGATTCACAAAGCCGCGTTTGAAACGCACGTCCGGACGAGCAAAGTCCAGGGCTCGCACCCTCTCCCGCGCGGCACGTTCACTGGCTCGAACGGCTTCGGGAACGTCCACTCGCCGTTGACGATTGCGAGCGGCGTCTTGACGCCGGCCTTCATCGCCCTTCTCCGCCTGACGCTTGCGTTGTCGTTCCGCTTCTTGGGCCGCGTTCGCGGCTCGATGCTGACGCCTCATCTCGGCCTCGCGAGCGCGCAGTTCACCATCCGCTGCACGCTTCGCCCGCTTGTCCTCGGCCTCGCGAGCGCGAAGTTCGACATCCTCTGCACGCTTCGCCCGCTTGTCCTCGGCCTCGCGAGCACGCAGTTCGGCATCCACTGCACGCTTCGCCCGCTTACGTTCGGTCTCACGAGCCCTTCGCAGCGCCGCCTTGTCTTCCAACGTCGGCGAAACCACCGCGGGTACCGTCACCTTCAACAACGGGTGCAGTGCTAGCATTCGGTTGTACTGCATTCGTTGTTGATGGTAGCGTTGCCTCCGGGACATCCATCTCACGACCCGCTCTCGACGGAAGACTGAGAGAGAAGGCGGGCGCGCGAGAGAGAGGGGTGCACGCGCAGCTGCAGCGAGCGAGGAGAGCGGAGGAGCGAGCGAAGGGGGAGGGGGACGCGCGCAGCGGCGTTAAAGATATAAGGCGCGTTACTGACACCGATATCAGCGTCGCGTCCGTGGCTTATTCGGTAGAGCGTCGCGCTGCGGCCCGCCAAGTCCTCTTTCTTTTAAAGATAGAGAGAAGACTGCGGACGCTGCCGACGGCGGTGGATGGTTTGGGGTCGCTTATAAAGTGTATTCACACTTAAAAGGCGTTGCCTTGCTCTAAAGAATAGTGTTGGGTGCCTTTTAGCGTTCCAAAAGGGGGCTGTGCGGAAGCGATCTCTCAAACGCCTTGTGCGAGGTGGAGCGTATAGGCACGCTTGTCTACGCCTGAATCAGCGTCGCCGCCCTTGAACACGAAATACGTAACTTAATTGCTCATTATTCGCGCAATGAGACCTCGCAGTTAATCTTTGCGGGTAGCATTTGTGGTAGTTGGAATCAGAAAGCAGCTTATTACACTTTTACAGTTCAATTAAGGGCGTAAACGTTAATTAAGCAACGAGTAACTCAGAGAAACTCAAGAATTACAAGAATAAAAAAATTAGGATAATTTGTTTAAACATTGAAACGTACACGTCAGACACCTTTAATAAACCGCGCTAAAGCGAGCTAGTGACTACGTGAACACAATTACGGGTAATTATAAGCAACTAACTGTTGGGAACGGTAACGGAGATCACTCAATATCAAGACTCCGCAACAAGACTGGTGACGCCAAGTTTTGACTCAGTAGTTAATTTAGGTTCATTACCTAATAAGTGTCAGCTCAAATCAGCTCAATCGCAGTGTCAGCTCAATCGCAACTCAAAAGTATTGAGTTGCGACTCGTCCCCTGAGTTACTCAGCAATGCCACGAGGTTGAAGTAACTAGAAGAACAAGAATGGGGTGGAGCACATTCGGCAAGCACTCTCAAATTATGACAGGTAGATTGCCACTATCCCTCAAGAGGAAGGTATATAACAGCTGTATCTTGCGATTACTTAGCTACGGAGCAGAATCCTGAAGACTTACAAAGAGGGTTCAGCTTAAATTGAGGACGACGCATCGAGCAATGGAAAGAAAAATGGTAGGTGTAACCTTAAGAGACAAGAAGAGAGCAGAGTGGATCAGGGAACAAACCGGGCTTAAGGATATCATAGTTGAAATCAAGAAAAGGAAATGGACATGGGCTGGGCTTGTAGGGCGTAGACAGGATAACCGCTGGTCATTAAGGGTAACTAACTGGATTCCCAGAGAAGGCAAGTGGGTTAGGGGGAGACAGAAGATTAGGTGGGCAGATGAGATTAAGAAGTTTGCGGGTATAAATTGGCAGCAGCAAGCACAGGACTGGGTTAACTGGCGGAACATGGGAGAGACCATTGTCCTGCAGTGGACGTAGTCAGGCTGCTGCTGCTGCTGCTGCTGCTGTTGATGATGATGATGAAAAGTATTGAAATTTGGGCGAGTTTGTACATGAACATAGTGGTATTTAGAGCGCGTAAACAGACAAAAAACGCCCCGCCGTTGTGGTCTGTATTGGCTACGGTACTTGGCTGCTAACCCGCGGGTCGCGGGATCGAATGCCGGCTGCGGCGGCTGCATTTCCGATGGAGGCGGAAATGTTGTAGACCCGTGTGCTCAGATTTGAATGCGTGTTAAAGAACCGCAGGTGGCCAAAACTTCCGGAGCCCTCCACTACTGCGTCTCTCATAATCATATGGTGGTTTTGGGACGTTAAACCCGACATATCAAACAATCATCATCAACAAATAAAAAAAAAACGAAAGACAGAGCGCTCCTCTGTATAACTGTGTCTTCCGTTTGCTGTCTGTTTACGAGTTATAAGTATCACTAAGCTGAAGGTATACTTATCTCAGAGTTCATTATGGTCGCGCGCCACAAGGAGCACTCGTACGTTTAGAGCTTCCGCTGCACGGAGTGCGAGAGCGCTGTATATTCTACAGGACACGATATACCCTGAATGTGTTATCGCAGTGCCGCGAGGGGCAAACCGCACGCTTTTTCTAACGCAGGGCAACGCCTACCTGGAGGTACTGCGACAAAAGGCCTGCTTGCTCGGGATGTGGTGCAAGCTCCTACCATGGCTGTATTTTTGCGCTGGTGTGCTCCGCCGACGAGCGGCCACCGATGCGGAACTCCGAATCATTCTGCGGACACCACCGTCTCGCAACACGCGAAGCAGTGCAATGCATGACGTAAATTTTGCTGGGAGTTTGCCGACAGAGGCACCTGTGCCTGCAGGATCTATCGATGATTGATATGTGGGGTTTAACCTCCCAAAACCACCACATAATATTATGAGAGACGTCGTAGTGGAGGACTTCGGAAATTTGGACCACCAGAGGTTCTTTAACGTGCAGCCGAATCTGAGCACACGGGCCTACAGCATATTCGCCTCCATCAAAAAGCACCCACCGCAGCCGAGATTTGGTTCCGCGACCTGCAGGTCAGCAGCCGAGTATCTTAGCCACTAGACCAGTGCGGCGGGGCCCCTGCAGGATCTAGGTGAATTAGAAGATACACAGGAGAAACAGTACAGGCGTACTGAACTGCACCTTCTACAGGAGGGTCCAAAACTACGAGAAATGGAAAAAAAATGTTGTCACCCATTGTTCTAAAGACACTAAGCATACAATGCATAACTAGGTCGAGACTGAAGCCGAAAATCGCCAAATATTTGCCATATCACCATTTACAAATTTAGGTCGCGACGGGCCTCTTCAATTCACCAATTCTCCAGTTGAGCGAAAAGTAGCCACCCCCCCCCCCCCTTCCCGGTCGTCCCTTACCTTTGCCGTTGCTTTGTGCGCACGGCTATCTTTCGAAGGCATGCATCGGAGTTCGGAGTGTTAGAAAAGGGAGCCCACATAGCTGTTCACACACATATTGTCACGTGCTTGTCAAAAAGAAAGACAATGCGCTTCGCACGGCTGTTCGCAAAAAAAGAAGAAAAAAAGAAGGAAAACATTTTCCACGATGGAGAATCAGTGAACGGGATAGCAACAAAACGAAATGCTATACCTGGGCAATGACTCTCGTCATCACGAAACTCAACATAACTCTGGCGATAGGTTACGGAGGTGGCGAAGTGGTTCTCGTGCTGTCTCTTCAATGAGAAGTGAGCGGTGATAGAACAGCACGCTCGAGGGTAGAGCCCCTGCGACCACTTGATCAGAGTTCTGAGCCGCTGCCAAAGTGACCTAGCCCCCAACTCCTTTCTGTCCCTTCTCACGACGGAGCCCTCCATTGTCACCATCTATGCTAGAACCGCGGCCGTGTGCAGCCTTCGCAAGCTCTCGCTCGCACATGGAACGCACGATGTGTGGGGTGTTATCAATCCGGACGTTTTATGGAACATGACGGCGACGGCGGAAATTCGCCTCGAATGTCTGTATGATTGCTATCGAAAATGAAAAAAAAAATGTGTTCGTAGGAACAGAGTGAAACGCTCGCGCAGGAGTGAGGAAGTAAAATGTCAACAGCTGCAACGCCAAGCAAAATCAATGGGATGCAGGGACGGACCACTTCTCGAGTGGGCCGAAAACGCCCGCCTCGCCGAATACCCCGCGTGCCAGAGACAATAGTGCGCTCGCTATAGCTGGCTTTCCCAAGTGAACAGTGTCTTTTCATTCCCTTTGCACCATTTACGCCCGCATCTCTGCTTCCCGCTTCCTTTTTTTCCCTTTTCGGTCGTTATTATATCATCGGCCTGCAAAAGCATTCGTACGGAGAACGGGCCTGGCCATGGCACTTCGGTAGCATTCAGCGCAGTATGAACGCATAGCCCCGAGCATATTTGTTTCTAGCTCGGCGTTTACATCTGTGCTTCGTCCACTGTGCAGGCAGAGTACGCGCGGACATGCTATAGGCGTAAGTCGCGTCTGGAGATGCAGGAACGGCCGAATCCGACGTTATTTGTCTCGACAGAAGCAAGATGCGCGTGAACGTCCCGGAGGAATCTCGGAAATATGGCGGGATCGACGAAGAAATAACAAAGGCACCAAGCGCGAACTGAACGCATCACGACGCGAAAAGAAAGCAAATCAGCGCAGCAGCGAATGCTTTTAGCAGGGACGGAGCAACACGAATATTTGTTGTCCGCGCTGTCTTCCACGCGATGTATGTACTTTTGTGATTACCGCAGCCGCCAAAAGAAGCGGTATAAAAAAAAGGGCACAGTGTGCCGGAAATAGGCCGTATGAGCACAGCCACGGCTATCACTCACCAGAAGAATATTCTTGCGAATTTTTTCCAGACTACACCACGAACATTCTCAAAAAAAAAAAAACAGATCCCACGTCTTGTGGAAATCGGTTTCATGCGAAGCGGCCGGCCAGTGATGGTCTTTGTCGCTTTTTTTCAATTTGAGCAAAGAGTTAGACCGTAGATCGACGTGTTTTTGTAAGCGTAGTAGTTGTGTGCATTGTGCACATCATGTGTTTACCAGGGACGTCCACTACAATGGCATTTAAAGGGCAACATTATGGCCTGACGTAACGACGGAACTTACATTAGAGCACATACGTCTGTATTATGGAAACGAAGCCCACTTTGCGATGCGGCCATGTGATGTCATGCGTAAATTTTGTTAGCGTATTTCTGCGAGGTCGAATAACACTTGAATATAGCTTGCTGCATCATAGCAATACGAATGTAATATTTGTTTAACTGCTACAAAGATGGAGTCAGCACTGGAACCACAATGAAAATTTACCTTACATGACGTCTGCATGATACGAGTAAATATGCAGTGTTTATTAAGTAAGAATGCATTTCTTTGTCGGGCTGTGTCAGGCGTCCGTCGAGATCCGTCCACCGTCCTCACCCATTGCAACAGCTGTGGGCGCGATCGCCTTTAGCAACCGGAGCCCCCAACACTTTGACTTGAATGTGACTTGCCATCACCTCAATGCAGACGCACGACAGACGCATGAACGAACGCTAAGACGGATGGACACACGAACGGACTTGCAGATGGATAGACGGACGCACGGGCTCACAGACGGATAGACGGACGCACGGACGGACGAATGAAACTACGGATGGACTGATGGACGCTTTGCCCCACTGATCATCATGCACTCCGTGGGTATGCTGTGATTTTTTAAGGGGCGTAGCCGTGGGTGATGCGTCCCCGATATATGCAGTAATAGCAGTAGGTAGTCACCTCCCGTTTTGTCCTTGGAATGTCTGTTGGATGATGGTACTTGCATATGATGAATATAGGATGAAAAGATGCGAGATGGTGGTACTTGGAGTGTTCATTAGATGGGCGGATGGACAGACAGACAGACAGACAGACAGACAGACAGACAGACAGACAGACAGACAGACAGATGGATGGACGGACGCACAGACTGATGAATGCTTCGCCCCAGTCATCGTCATTCACTCTGCGTATATGCTGTGATTTTTTTAACGGCCTCAAGCTATCGTCCTACACACGCAACACTCGTGAATATTCATTAAGAATATGATAACCTGAATTGTATTTAATAAGAGCGCTAGGACGCAGAACTCGCATGATCTGTAAGCTGGGCAGGATCCACCCGTCTTTGTACCTGAAGCTGTTAAAGTGCTAGACTCTAAGACTCCCGGATGGAGATTCAATTGAACGAGGCTGAAATGCCAAACACTCGCGTACTTCGATATCGGTTACGTTGAAGAATTTATCCTTATAGCCTCCCCTGCGGCTCTTCAGAATCCTGTCGCGGTTTCAGCTCCTAAAACCCCAGAAATTATAATTGGCAGTAGCTATTAGGCAATGCCAGGAATATGCAGTACCAGGAGCATTCTAAGAGCATTCTAGGAGCATTCTAAGAGCGATATCCACGTAACCAGAAGCTTTGAACATTGCCTCTTCAGCATCGTCAGAAACTTCACTGGCGAACTCCTGCCTAAGTGAGCGGGTAAAAATTAAAAAAGAAATATCAAGGTAACATTGGTTTAGAAAGAATAGATTGATGTGGGCCCCAAGCGGAGCATGCGTTTTCCAGACTTGAGCTGAAAGCATGTTAGATAAGCTAGTAGGTTAACGAAGAAGGATCCAAGACGCAAGTATTCCTGTTTTATAAGTTCCGCCATGATGAGGTATCCCAGTTTGATGAGTTTCGTTAATGATGCTTGTTGTACGGGAAGACCAGAAAATTTCGCTCGAAATGATGACGCCGAGGTACCTGTGCGTACTAACAGAAAAAAATATCATCGCGTCACAGGCCATACAGCGGTGACAGGATATTCTTTCTGTGGGTAAAACAAAACAGTGATGTTTAGCAGCGCTTGGTAACACTAGCCGTTCGCTACATCCAGTAGTGTTCGTATCCAGGTCCTCTTATCCGCTGGGTGGTCATCATCGTCGCGGTTGGTGCGATACATGATAAAATCACTAGCCAACACGTACTATCGTGAGCAATATGAGTTTGAACGCGCGAGTGCGTGGCCAAGAGCCTCAAAATTCAGATAACGTGATACGAGGATGGCGCTGCCGATGCTGAAGGGGGAAAGAGGGCGCTCTTCCGTTGACGTTTGGCAATCCCGCATCACCATACCTGCATGACCGTTGCTGTTAAACGGCAGTTTATTGCGTGCCTTCGGCCGCTAACATTGATAACACAAAAATAAATAAAGAAAATTCACCGAAAACAAGAATGCGTATCGAAATGCTCAGTGAACACCATGTAGATGTAATAAAAGCACGACCTGTGCATAGCGGCCGGCTACGTCACAGCCGATGTTTTTGTAGCTTCATAGCCCACCAGGTCAACTGGTTGTGGATGTGCGCGTTGATGTGAATTCATGTCACCGACAGCAGCCACTAGCGGGTGACACGCTATACCTGCGTTTTGCAGCAACGATATCGAGGAGGGAGTGCCGACAGCTAGCGTAATCGCGTCACCCTTTCCACTTTGTTTCCCACAGCGACCACTGCAAATCAGTCGACGTAGGGTTCGAGGCTATTCGACACGTGTTCGCGTGTTCATGCTCATTTTGCTCACGAATGTACATGCTAAATAAGATGCCATCGGAGGGATAATTACATATATGAGAAAAAGCAGGGGTACCAAGACAATGTCTTGGTGCACTCTAGACCAAACAGGCGTTCTGATGGTAAAGCCGTGGCAAGCTTGACCGAACTGCTGCGTGTGAGCAAAAAGGAAACTAAAGTACAGTCTAAAACAAAAGTAGTAAGCCCACAATCTTACAATTGGAAGGTTGCGAATTTGGAGCCCACCGAACAAAAAAAAAAAAAAATAAAGGCTTCTTCGACCAACTTAAATATTTTCAATTACCTTCATTACATCACAGTTAAAGACTATAATCAAACTCGAATCCCGGCTGCGGCGGCTGCATTTCCGATGGAGGCGGAAATGTTGTAGGCCCGTGTGCTCAGATTTGGGTGCACGTTAAAGAACCCCAGGTGGTCTAAATTTCCGGAGCCCTCCACTACGGCGTCTCGCATAATCATATAGTGGTTTTGAGACTTTAAACCACATATATCAATCAATCAACTATAATCAAAGTTCCAATTGATTACCGGCAACGATTATTCGTTTCGGACGGATGCAAGGAGACAGATGGACCGACAGATAGATAGATAGATAGATAGATAAATAGATAAACAGATAGATAGATAGATAGATAGATAGAATTAGCTTAAGCGTCATTGATTAAAAAATGAATACTTCGCATTTATAAAGAAAAACGTACACCGTAAGATACCGAATTCAGTTGCACAAGTACAAGCAATAACACGTGCGAGACAGGATATACTGAACTTTAGCAGTCGATATCAGTTTTACCAGAAGTGGAACTAAACAAGGCAGCACTTTTCCAGAAAAGCAACCTGCCGTAAATGCTCTAGAAATACTGAAGGAAAGAGAAAAAAAATGCGTCGCAGCTCTCAAGCTATCATATCATGGTATGTCTTCAAAGGAAATGAGGCAGATTTGCGAAGAGCGTTCAGCAAAGAACAGCGACATAATATAGGAGGAAAAAGATGTCGTACAATGGTGACTTACAGACCACCTCTGGAGACGAATAAAAAATGTGCCGAGTTGTGTCACCTCTCGGCAAAGCTAGTTGTTTATATAGTGTACGGGGCTTCAAGGAAGCGTGCAGTAATTTACAGGCAGAACCGACATACTTTTCTCGGAGAAGACGTTGGGCGAAACAGTGTGACTAGTTTGTACAATGCCCTTCATTTACTTTTAGCTTTCTTCGCATCGCAGATGAGACTGCCACTAGACAGGAAGTATGCTCTTCTGTTTGATTTCCTTGCTCCTCACGAACACGCGCAAACTTTACGCGGAAGAACAACAATTAGGGCTCAAGGAAGCAGAGTCCCGCTTGTGTTTTATTTTCGATTTCTTTTTATCGCTGCCTTCGCACGAGTTCAACGGTGGCTGTTGTTGCCTCTCCTGCTTTCCTCAGGCTCATTTGTTCAACAATCATGATAAAGAAGGTCGTTTTTTATGGCGCTTAATTAAAGAAGATGAGAGAACTTTTATAGGTTCCTTCGGAAGCTGCATTTCAATTCTGGGCAGCATCTTAGACAGTCCAGGCAGCATTGAGCCGGAGGCGTTTGAACGTTGCGATGCGTCTGAATGACGTCGGTGCGACGTGGCGTCACCTTGCGTTGACAATAGAAAGCTAATTAACTTCTCTCAAATTGAAATCAACAAGAAATCGACTGTGGCTTACATCGAGCGCGCTGCTCGCGTGCGAAAGACAGCACCAGCGATACCAGAGCATTCCGCTCAGCCGCCATTCTGTATGTGGACAGAGCAGCATCGTTAACGAGATGGTCTTCGCGATGATTTAGTCATCTACCGTGAGTATTGAAATGCGCCCAAATTTAGAGCATCATCATTCTCAGCCTATCCGAATGCAGGACGAAATCCTCTTCGAATGATGTCCAAATCACCCTGTGATGTTATGCGCGCTGATTCTACTGTATTTCCGCGAGCTTCTGAATTTCAGCTTGCAATCAAACATGCCATCATTCTCAGTGGCGTTTTTCATAACGTTTGTTATCCATTCCGTTGCTGATCGACCGGTGGTTTTCTGTCCTAGACAGAGAACCACAGGCAGAACCAACCCATCGACCTGATATTCGCTACCCCCGTCTGTGAGCTGTCTTCCAGTCTCTTAATGTCAAGCCTCACACAGTGGCAAGCAATGCAACTGAAATGCCACCCAGAAGGACCCTTAGATTATGGAAGCGAAAGCCTGCTTCACGAAAACTTAAAATGAGTGGGTGCTGTGGCTACTTTCCATACTTAATTGTATTACTGTTATGTTGTGTTCAGATCTCCATAACAGATCTCTAATAAACTTTCATGACTATCTTGTTTTGAATCTCAAATCTTCCAATTTTGGTGTCCTAACATAGCCTTGAAGGACGTCTTGGATAGTTGCCTGTTTTTAAAGTACACAGACACACCGACACTGTTTTATAAATGATTTTTTAAATGTTTGCCACGAGTCCACTAGTGGTGCTAGCCGACGCTACGAATATTAGGTGGTACAAAAAAAAACAACCTTTTACCGGGGTTTAGTGTTTATGGTGCTCAAATGCTGACCCGAATGTCGCGCCATGTAATTCCAGCCACGGCGGCAACATTTTCGATGGAGGTAAGAATGCTATAGAGGCCCGTTTGGTTAGATTTAGGTGTATATTGAAGAGCCCCAGATGGTCAAAATTTTTGGCACGATCCACTACTGCGTCCCCTAGTGAAGTTGTGGCTGTAGGACGTTCACTCTGAAGTAAACTAATTATTTTGGTTCTTACAAAATATCCATGCAATTTGACTGGGGAAGCCCCAGCACAAATGGTTGAGCACCGCGCATGCGAGATGGATGTTGGGGGTTCGGCTGCTGCAGGTGTTTAAATTAATTCCCTTTTGTTTCATGCTTACTACGCATAAATAAAATACAAAAAAACCATCCCCTAAGCTTTCACGGGCTGCTTGACTTGATACGAACAGACCTTCAACGCTACTCGTTCCACCTAAGAACCTGGATGCACCGGAATAACTTGAGAACTGAAGGATCACCAATTTCTCTCAAAGCTTGTTTCTATTTGTTTCTTCTTGTCACGTAGTTGAATATATGGTGCCTTTCAGTGGAACTTCTTAGAGGAAGAAAGTAGATGGAGGTGCTATGTGCCGACCTTCTCTCAGCGTTCTCCATGTGATCAGTCGTCCAGGTTGCTGGCGAGGAAAAGACGCAATTTTACAGGTGAAGGGTGGCTCAGCGTCAGTAGGGTGATGGGGAAGGAGACGAAGGAGATGTGAGGAGGAGGGTGATAATTCTGGCGTGATATTCGCTGGCTTTAAAGGGACGCTAAAGACAACTATTAAGTTGACGTTGATTGTTGAAATAGCGGTCCAGAAACCTCATAGTGTTCTTTTGTGCCAACGAAGGGCTTATTTTGAAATAACATAACGTTTTAGTGATCCGCATCGGGTTAGCGCACTTCAAGTTACCTGCCTCAAGGAGTGGACTGACCGGACCGATTCACGTCACTGTTGCCATGCCCAATGTTGCCCGGCTTTACTGCGCTATAGCAGCAGCAGACTAAAAGCAGCGGGAGCCACAGCAGCAACAATGACCATTGATCAATTTCCAGCCATTGGCTTTGAGATTGCCGACGTATGTTTCAACTGCGCCCCGCTAGATGACACCACCTGTCCCGTGTAACCACGCGAAAGTGAATTTTTTGAACAATTTGCGCCATTCCCCATAGTAACGTCCGGCGGTTATTTTTTTATGAATCAAACAGAAACGAACAAGCGGCATTTAATTGCGTCTCTTGATGTACGGAAGGTCCTTTATTTAGTGCAGTTATATCGATTACCAGCGATTTTTGCAGGTGGTCCTTCTGATGTCATCGGGATTATTTTGAAAATGTCGTACCGTGGCGCTTGTGTTCTTGTTAATTTACCCCAATTTCTCGGTAAGTAGGGTAGTGCTGTTGATAGTATTGTCGTTTTAGGTGTTGTCACACATTAAGCTTTCACTCTGACGTAAATTGTTATTTGACTTTAGTGTCCCTTTAAGGCTTCAAACGACGGAAAATATATTAGGGGTGAAGCACCCTATGGTCTAGGGCCGTTCGCGACCCTCCGACGTAGACAGTACAGAATATCCACAGACAGACAGACAGACAGACAGACAGACAGACAGACAGACAGACAGACAGACAGACAGACAGACAGACAGACAGACAGACAGACAGACAGAAGGAAGTTTAGGACCACGTACCTCGAAAACCTGGTTGTGGCTGAGGGTGCAGTGCAGCAGGTCTGCTTGTGGGGCCGCAGGGAGACCACGTAGTGCTGCGGTGGCTCACTTTGGTACAAGTATGCTTCAATGTTTCGTCCGCCCTTCATGCAGTGGGAAGAGATGCACGGCTCAGGGCAACATTCGACGGGAAACGATGGCAGAAGGACCGCTCGCTTCTTGAGAGACCCTGGTCCGGCTGCAGATTAACCGGTTACGATCTGGCCACACCTTGGTCAGCGTGGAAGTTCAGCAGTCTAAATATGTACCGTCTAGCAGTTGAGGTGCCGAGAAAGAAGCAAGAGAACCGACCACAGATAGAGCGTGATTTGACCCATCCCGATGTCGTATGTGCCGTGTGCTGGGCGTTAGCCGAACAAGAATGGGGATATGCGCATGCTAGAGCTTAAAATAATAATACTTACTGGTGTTTAACGTCTTAAACACCGATACAATCAGGAGGGACGCCAAAGGGGAGGACTCCGGAAACTTAGACCCCCCCCTTTCCCCGTGGTTCTTCAAAAGGACTTAAATACAAGTACGTGATCCTCAAGGCATGATATAGGCCGGTCCAGGAGACTATCGAAGAACGTGGGGGGAGACTTGTGACTATGTGGGTGTGTCAGGCAAGGTAGAGTAGCTTAGAAAGTTTGAGAGCTTGCTTAAAAGCCAATAACTGTATCTTGCGTGAAGCCGGGGCACGCAGAGCCCTATAGACATACAGGGTTCTACAGTGTGGTGCACAAATATGGGATGGCACATCTGTGCATGCGTGTTACCCGGGTCAACGAAATGAAACGTCAATATAACTTTCGAGTGTTCCTGTCACGTCACTCTTTCTGTTGTACGAACTGATTTTTCAGGTAAGCTAACGCCTTTTCAAAAAGAAAACATTCTGTGCTCTGTGCAGATATTCATGGTTTATTCCGGCGTGCTTGCAAAGTTTTTGCAGCTCATTATGCATTGACTCTCTTCAAATGTCCCTTTTTTCGTCTAGGCTTTTTATTTATTTATACAAAGACTCTAGCACCTGTTCGAAAAAGTTGTACTTTAAGGTAAAACGTGAAAGTACTCCCCGTGATAATGAAAGAACGATTTGCGTGCATTGCGAAGCTGCATAAAAAAAGGACAGATCACACGTAAGACAAACTTTCAGTTCAAGTGGAAGTGAGACTTGAGCGATTGTCGGCAGATTGAACTGGTCGGCGCTGTTCCAATCACAGGCTTTTACCTATGCAGTATAAGCGCTCTGCTACGAATTGGGAAGTCTGTAGTGTTGCTCAGTTCGGGATTTTTTTAAAGGCTGGAAGCGCAATGCTCTGGTGCGCTGAATGGTTATGGAACAGCTCTGCCATGGGAGGCAACCACTTTAGGTCATGAAGAAGTGTAATTTTATATTCACACACAAAATTTACCTGCCTATTAAAACTCAACTCTGTTTTTTAAGAGCGCAGCATTCATAAGCGCCTTCTTGCGTCTTAACCTCCCTGTCGTTCCTCTTTCTTTCTGCGTCCCCCTCCTGCGTTTTGTCCCACAATGCTAATTGGTCAACGAGCATGATTTAATTCTTCCCACCCACCTCAAAGGGCTCGGCCATAATTCATTATCATCATCAACCACATGCGTCATCAACAAAAGTGCACATAATTATACCTTGCAGATGTTATGCACGTACCTGGCTTCTCTGAAGAATGGTAAACCTTATGCGTGGTGAGCGCTCTCCTACTTCACCAAAATTATGATTTACGGCGCAGTCGATACTTCGCGGAGAGCCATTACTTCGGACAGAGTGAGACATTTAGCTGGGCTAGTTGGTATTGACTGGATACTTCCATATTACTAGCAAATACGCAGAAGGACATGGAAAGAGACGGGACAACTGCTATATTTAAAATGATGTTTAATCGACATGAAAGAGAATATACAGCATTTCACGGCACACACGCAGGTGCCACGTCACAAAGTATTTTCAAAATGAGTTTCACCAGTGCCTATCTGACGCCCACGCACACGTGGTCTTTGCTGGAATAGATTGTCAAAATCTTTTTTCGACAATGGCGATTTCAAGAGCCTCCTCAATCTCCCTTTATCTTTCTTCCCCTTCAACGTGAATCACAGAAGCAGCAAGTGACACTACAGGACGCGTGACGCACGTATCCGTCCACCTTCCAAGACATTGTCGAAAAAATAATTGGACGATCTGCACCAGCGAAGAACCACGTACTACGTGCGGCCAGCATTGGTAGGCGGCGGTGGTAGGATACATTTTGAGTATACTTTTTCTGTGACGAGGTCATGACTAGACATGAAGAGTGAGTGGTCCTTTATGGCAACAAGCGTACCATTCTGGAATGTCGCCCATGTTTTCTTTTTGTTCTTGGCACAAAAAATGACTTACGAAAAATGCTACAGCTCTTAATCTTCTCAGTTTCTTTTTAGCGGGTTTTATGACTCACCGCTGAACATCAATTATCCCAAGAATACATTGGTACCGAATACCTGCCTTGCTGTTGTCTTTCATTTAAATGCCTCGGAATGACAGAAGGACATGATTGTATAGCGCGAAACTCGTATAGACGGGCGAGGATAGAAAAGTAGGCCTCTTACTCCGTCTATTATCTACTTCGGTTAGTCCCAACTAGCCCAAGAAAAAGGCGTTTGTGGAGTGAAAGAGCGTTATCAAAGCAGCTAAGTCACAATTAAAACAGATGAAATGCGACCACGTATTGTCCACCATTGCTCACGCAACCCTATTTTAATAAATCTGGCTCGGTTTGATTCAAACAGGTGCAGAATTTGATGCATTTACCATCCGAATCTGTTCTTTTTAAGATTACACGTTACAATCAGCAATTCACCCAATTTGACTGCAAACGTTTTAAAAGTGAAAGAAACTTCGACGCGCTTCGCGTTCCTCTGAACTTCAGCCCACTTTTGGTTTCTGGTTCTAACTTGTTTGATAAAAAAAATAATAAAGCCGCTCCACTAATGAGGAACCCCTGCTCATTTCATTTCACTCTGCTTTCGCGCCCGCATGGCTGGTCACTAGTGCTGCTCTTTATTTCGATGGAATTTGTGCAGTGGAAATATTGCCACGTACGCTTATTTCATTACAACGACGGCGCTGCTTCAGCTTATGGTACCACCGTGCAGTGCGAACAGAAACAATGAAACCACGTAGCCGCCTCGCTAATTAGGCGTCATTTCACAACCAATTACATAGCCACGTAATTGAACGCCAAGTGCTGGAATCGAGTGCCTCTGGTGCGTGACATACACTTGATATTCCAAGCACTTTGTGCAGGTTTATGTGAATTGCGAAACTGAGGCGACTCGTCTGGATGAGAAGATGTGATACTGGATTGTGATCGAAACTGAAGCAGAACTTCGTCATTCGTGACGTTCTCTGATGCACGGAATGTGATCTTGAAAGTCTTAGAACTTCTTCTCTCCCGTGTAGTTTTCTAGTTACAACTGCCAACAAAATACCGCAAAAATATGCATCTTTGAGGTACATATAACTCATAGAAAGCATCAGGGACGAGTTCAAGCACTGCCTATTGCTTGCTATTGTAACTAAAAAACTTCTGCCATGTAGTGCGATGTGTTTGCATATTTCGATATATGAACTTCACAGGGTGCCTGATGTACTCCCTTGCCCAGAGTCTGCGCAGAAAACGAGAGCGGAGCAAACTGCTCCAAGATCGATAGGCTTCTTTTGTGAAAGCGAGGACGTTATGGGAGTCTGCAGTGCTTCGTCTTCATCGGAATGTGCTTTCCCCGGTGCCGCCCCATAGGGCTATGCGGGTACGTGAGAGAGAAGCCGATGAAAAACAGCCCTTCATATGAGCTGGGCGGCCGCTTCGCCAGCAGCACCTCCGGGCGATCGGGGTTTTCCTGGGCCGCTGGCTCCTTCCATCGCACCGTTTTTCGGTTGAGATGAGACAACAGAAGAGTGCGAGGAGTTGAGAGAGTGCCCGTTTCGATTCAATATTGACCGAATGCTTCGGGCTGCGTACTTCGCTTATTGCTGACTAAATGTTTGTTACGTTATGCTCGTAATTCTGCCCCCTTAGTTCATGTAGACGTGCAAGAAAGGCTGTAGCAGCATTTTGTTAATTATAATAATTATATTAACAGCATCTGGGCTTTTACGTGCTCCGCAAATTTCGACCACCTGGTGTCCTTTAAAGTGCACTGACATCGAACAATGCACGGTCCTCTACCGTCACGCTTCCGCCAAAATGAGACTTGCGCCGTCAAGATGTTCCGATCTATCTCTGTGCCTTGTATGCTGCAACGATTAAGTCCGATGCATTTATTAGTGTACCAGGGGTCAGACTCATTTCGTAGTTTTGTCTTGGTGAGTTTGATTTGAAAGTAACTTATTCTGAGAACACATTTGAGAGCAACGCACACACACAGTGGGAGGGAGAGAATGAGGCACAAGTGCGCTAACACTTGAAAGAAGATCCATTGAAGAAGATGCACACGCACCAAGGCACACACAAAGAAGGGAGGCTTAGAAGGTTCAAGAGAAAACAAAATATTAAGCGTGACCAGTAGTGTTGCGAGCTCAAGATTTCTCAGAACGGCATTAGGTAGTGAATAAAAGGCGCTCCAGAGAGGCCGGCCCTCCACAATAATTCGGATGCGCATGCATTATAGAGGCTGTATTAAACCACGAATATTTATATTTACCACTACAGCCATGCATCTTGCTCTCGGCAATGATGGCTTCCTGGAATCGTGAACATTTCCGTCTTCGTTGCGCTTGCTGAACGAGGCTTGTGCTCCGGAAAGCCTGCCTTTTATCTAGAACAAGAGCAATAAAGATTAGTTCGAAGTCATTGGCGATTCACTGCTCAGATTACTAGTGGCACTGTAGGTGCTCACGTGTGATTTATTCTTTTGTTTCTTCTCAATTGCGCTTTTCGAGATGAATGATAATGCCACTGCCATAAATTAAGGGAACTTGGAGAAGACATTCATCTTTGAGCAGCCATTGTTGTCCCACCGTGTAGCTGCCTTTGTCTTCGGACATAATAATGGCTTCTGCGCTGGACTAAATGAAGAGATCTTGATATTTCTTATTAACTGACTTTATCATTTCAAGTTTTTTTTCTTTGAGAATTGGTGAGTTCGTATTGTGTAGCGACTCACAACTCTTCAAATTACCGGAGAGCCTCTCATTTCGCTTAGCCACTGCTCTTTTGTGAGCGCAGGTGAGAAAGTACTGTCCATTTTTCAGCAAATGGTTGCAGTTCGGCAGGGAGAGATTAAAAACTAGGCGATCAGCTAAGGCTGCCCCGCCGCGGTGGTCTAGTGGCTAAGGTACTCAGCTGCTGACTCGCAGGTCGCGGGTTCGATTCCCGGCTGTGGCAGCTGCATTTCCGATGGAGGGGGAAATATTGTAGGCCCGTGTGCTCAAATTTGGGTGCACGTTAAAGAACCCCAGGTGGTCGAAATTTCCGGAGCCCTCCACCACGGCGTCTCTCATAATCATATGGTGGTTTTGGGACGTTAAACCTCACATATCAATCAAATCAAGATCAGCTAAGGCTGGCCGGTCATGAAGGGACAAGAACGCGGCCCGGCCTCAAGGTGTCCATCACTAAGGACGCCTCTCGCGAGCTATCTCCTTGAATATTCATTCCGTCTCCCTCCCGGCATTGCTATCGATTGAGCCGTACGACGTCATCCGGCGAGCGTCCACGTCCGTTAGGTTCCATATTTCGCGAATGGAAAGGGCAGGTGTAAAAATGCCTGGCGCGTTCAGTGGCGGTCAGAATTTTAGAGACCGCGGGAGCGCGTGGCAAAATTTATGGCAAACTGCACCACGGGTGCCTTCTGACGACTGCCTGAGAAGCTCGATAACGTGTTATGTGCACGGGCGTCCTTTTTTACCTGTCAGCCTGCTCGTTCGCTACCTTCGAGTGCGCACGCACCGGAATGCCACAAAAGCACTATGTCACTTGTGCTGACTCCATGGAAGCATCGAGTGATGATGCCATTGTGATGAAAATACGCAATTTGGGCCGGGAGCACTCGATGACCGCCTCGGTCCCCGACGCTCTGCGATGCGGCCAACAAGCTTGGCGTCAGTTTTTCTAAAGAAGACACAAAGTGATTACCGTGCAGAACGCCAGGGTTCGACTACTGCTGAGATTTTGAATTCGGAGCATTTCTTAGCGGACGGCAGGCACCTTGGAGCGTTTCTCTCTACTTACCTATTTTTCGCAGAAGGGTAACTTGAAAGGCCAGTTCGCACATGATACTGAGGGAAACGGTGCGAAAAACGGGACCGAGAAAAAATTAACACACGATGCAAGCGCTGACGAACGACTGTGTGTAAATTTATTACACCTAGAAATATATAGCTGAAAACAGAAAACAAGAATAAAACCATCACGTGCACACAAGGACGAAAGCAAAACGAATCTGCCACGAGTCGAAATGTCGAAGTTTACCACTCAAAAACATTATCTCTTTTTTTTTCAGGAGGGCGAGTGAAGGCTCGCTGACGCACATGCTTCCTTTCGTCTTGATATGTAAAGCTTCGTTAATCTCGTGCTCTGTCTCGTTGCGATACCTTGAGAGTATCTTGCATTCACGAAAGAGCGGGGCGCAGCCGCACAAGGAGCGATGGGCTGCCAAGATGCTGCTTGTTAAGTCCTGAGATTATTTGCGTGCTCTCTCAGGTGATCGTAGCAACTGGTTTGACCAGTATAGTACCGACCCCAGGACCCATTTATCGGCGGCCTGCATCTGGGTGCTTTCGTGACCGCCTCCTTGAGTTTCTTCTTGTTCCTTCATGTGTGCCGCACAGCTTGTTGCAAACTCTCCAAAGCGTACATTTGGAAAGCCGGATCTAGTCTAGCTGCTTGTCACCTTTTTCTACCAAACTCCTTCATCGTCTTGGTGAAAACTAAAGGATATAATAATTATTATTAGTAATATTAAAACTTGAGGTAGGCCAAAATTAGTACGGCAGAGTAAGATGGTTTGACGAATATGTCTCGCTGCTCACAACATAAATAGCATGAAAATCCCATCGCGCACGTCGTCAAACCCTTTTCTTCAGAAATGTTTGGCACATGCCCATATACATGATACCACGCGCCGTGGTATGCAGGTATGCGCCACAGGTGATTGACAATTTATATCTGCCCAGGAATGGCGAGAACAGAGAGTGGTAAATTAAATGCAAGAACGATAAGAAAAATGGGCATCGGCAGCATTGATTGATATGTGGGGTTTAACGTCCCAAAACCACCATATGATTATGAGAGACGCCGTAGTGGAGGGCTCTGGAAATTTCGACCGCCTGGGGTTCTTTAACGTGCGCCCAAATTTGAGCACACGGGCCTACAACATTTCCGCCTCCATCGGAAATGCAGCCGCCGCAGCCGGGATTCGATCCCGCGATCTGCGGGTCAGCAGCCGAGTACCTTAGCCACTAGACCACCGTGGCGGGGCTCGGCAGGTTTGACCCGACGAATGTAAAGCATATATGTTATAGTCCCAGACGAAATTGAACCCAAGCATTCTGTGTGGCAATCAAGTATTTTACCACAGAGCCACACCAGGTCTCAAAATTACTTTGGAAAAAGACACTATATATGTAGACTGTATGTTAGTGAAACGTCAATAGTAGTTGCAGACCTGGCTTTCTGATTGCATTAACATTACAAGTGTACTCCTATGACAGTGGTGGACAGAGGCGTGATGTTAGGCTAAAGTAAATTGTATACTTAAGCGTCATCCACTGAAGTTGATATAAGTAGCACTAGCCAGGGCTGTCGTTCTCGAAAGCAGAAGCGCTACATATCAGCTTACCGTTTCCAATTTTGGTAATACCGATGTCGCTGTTGGCATCGTTACGCAACTGTAAACCGGTTGCATAAAATATATGTGACTGTTCAACATATTTGTGCGTAGAGCATTTGTACATATCGGCATTATTTAACGCTTTATTCAAATAAAATTGCAACACAGTGCCATTTTCTTCGCATGTTCCGCATAATATCGATTCCCATGGTACATGGGATTTGCCGAACTTTTTACTCTCATTCTTTGCATTCGTCGGGTAAATGCGGGTTGCCGCATTTCTTTGACGCTCTTCCATTTAAATATCCTGGGTAGATATAAACTGCAAATCCTCTGTGTGGCATACCCGCATGCCATGCCCGTGGTATAAAGGTATAATGGCATATGTTGCGCAAAGTAGCGCTGCAAGGGGGACACTCACGAAGTCGAAAAAAAAAACAGCCAAAGCTTGTGGGTGCAAACCATCAACTGTTAATATTTCAAAGTGGGGTGGCCCCACTTCGGGCCACCTCACCGAAGAAGGAAAGGGTACGAGTAAAGGAGTGAACGTGTAAAGAAAACAAAAGTGAAAAAAAAAATTGGACCCGTGTCTGCATGTTACAGCGCAAATGTCGTCGAAAGACGATAGTCTTGCGTCTGGAGAGAGGGAACAAAACGTTTGTTTGATGTTTTGCGCGATAAAATCAGTGAATGGTATTCTGGAGGCTTAGCGTTAGAGTGCCTTGAGCGTGAAGCGGAGGTGAACGAGCGCATCAAGTCCCGTCACGCGTGAGACATGAGCGCTATGCGGCAGTTATCCTAGAAAACGCCCCACCGTGGTGGGCTAGAGGCTAAGGTACTCGGTTGCTGACTCGCAGGTCGCGGGATCGAATCCCGGCTGCGGTGGCTGCATTTCCGAGGGAGGCGGAAATGTTGTAGGCTCGTGTGCTCAGATTTGGGTGTACGTTAAAGAACCCCAGGTGGTCTAAATTTCCGGAGCCCTCCACTACGGCGTCTCTCATAATCATATGGTGGTTTTGGGACGTCAAACCCCATATATCAATCAATCAATCAATCAATCAATCAATCAATCAATCAATCAATCAATCAATCAATCAATCAATCAATCAATCAATCAGTTGTCCTGGAAAATGGGGCGTGCGCCGTGTGTGCCCGTCTCTGAGATGATAAGGTGTAGAGCGCTAGGTGACGGGTAGGCGCCACCACCGTATCGTCTTAGCAAAGCATTGGAAACACTTGCCGTTTCGTGCAAGCGATGCATGGCCAGCGCAGCGTTATAAAGGCTAAGATGCTTAAAATTACCTAAGTATGCCTTTTCTAGTAAAAAAATACACATACATAATATTGACGTGCTGTTATGGTGCCTCAGATATCCGCAATAATTGTTTTTAATTGAAAATCGCCCAAGTATGAACGCTGAACCTTGAGCAATATTGGTGGGCGCTGCGGATAGGGTCGGCCGTTTGGAGTATCGTTTGGTAACTTTGGTGCCGTTTTGAGAACCGTCAAGGGTGGACAAACAGACAGACCAAAATTTTTGCGTGGAAGGTCCCCAAGAAAGACTATCGTCTGTGAAACAGATTAGACACGTGAAACAGCAATCAAGGCGATGTTGCGCATGTCGACGCTGCGCAGTGTTTTTCAGCTGCCCCCGAGGCCGTAAATTTTGTGAAAAGAACTTTTTAACGCTATCACGTAAAAAAAAAATTGGAAAGCGCGTGATTAGGTATTCCAACCTGCGCCCCTCACTGCGAAGCGAGCTGCCTTAGACAGTTACGCCATGCGTCACTCATTTCCAGGATACTAACGATAGAATACAAGCGCACGTGTCGTAAGGTGAAACTCGCAGGACGCCATACGGCATGAAATGAGAATAACGAGAGACGCGGGTCATGCTACATCTTTGCCCACGCCGTGTTTGCGTCGTATCGCTGGCAATCCAGGCTAGTTTTCTATAATTGGGTTGTAACGCCCCTCCACTGGCGGCCAGGCGAGGTGGCCAAAGAAATAGTAGGGCACCCCGTGACTCGTGGCAGCGCGAGCTAGTGAAAGAGAGAGAGATAGAGGTTCAGGAAAAGAATAGATGCAACTTTTGCAGCCCTCATTGGGAGCACGGCCCAGCGCCTGTAAGGCGGGTGGGGGTGGAAAAGAGAGCATTAAAGATGCGGAGAAGAGAGAAGAAGAAAAGAAATGGCGTCCAAGACCAAGGATGTGGCGGGTGGCTTCTATAGCCGGTTGTCTAGTCCAGTGTCCTCAAGGAAGAAAATAACCACCTCGAAGACCTGGGTGTGGTGCCATGCAGGAAAAAGAAGGTCCCTATGTGTGGCCACGGGCAGACCATGGCGACGGAGTGCGGCGAGCAAGACGCCGCGTTCTGTGCGAAGCGCTGGGCAAACACGCAACAGGTGCACGTTGGTTTCATCTGCCCAGCAAGCAGTGCACGCAGGGTACGAGGCTCTGCCAAGCCGATGACGCCGGTCTGCAGGCCAGGAGTAGCCGATGCGTAAGCGAAGTAGCAAGGACCTCTCCCTCCTGGTGGAACCCCGGTCAGGCAGCCGGGTCGGTGGCTCTATCCTTGCTACACGATCGTCAGGGTGGCAGCGTAGCAACAGCCTCCTCAATGTGAGTCTCAAAAGGTCTGAGGCGACCACGGTATGGCACACAGGGACGGTGGAGTGCTTCTTTTGCCAGGGCGTCAGCCTGCTTGTTTCCCTGGATTACCACATGAGGAAGGACCCAGTGCAGAGAAACATCAACGACACTGGCAAGGAGGGCATGCAGTTTGGTGACGAGCATCTGCGTTGCGAAGCCTGCTCGCTCCGGCTTAACCAAGGCCAGCAACGCAGCTCTTGAGTCGCACGCGACAGCCACGGAGCACGTTGGGGGGTTTGCTGCTAGGAGGACAACTGCCAGGTGGAGACCAGCCGTCTCTGCAGCAGTAGAGCAGGCCCCAAAAGGCAGACAGCAGGAGGCCGTCCAACCAAGTGCTGGCATAATGCAGGAAGCTGTGGCCGAGCCTGTGTCTGGGATGACGGAGCCGTTTGTGTACGCCATAAGCCTTCCAGCCAGCTCTTTCTCTATCTTCGAGGCAGATGCCTGCTTGAGTGCGCAAATGGGTGAGCGACGCTTGGAGAGCCCTCCCAGACCAATGTTGATAGCCAGTAGTTTTTCTGTTGGCGGGGGAAGAGGGACAGCTGGAGGCACCGGTCCCACAGCTGCTTGATAGATCTGCAGCAGCTCGCCCATCCGAGGTTCTGGTCGACTTTGCAGCTGGGCAAGAAGGGGGTACCCATCAGGCGCATGTGCTAGGCGATCAATGTGTAGAAGCCCATGCTGCTTCAGGAGCAGACAGAGAGGCCAGATACCCGCCTCTGCCAGGGTGGCTGCGACTTGAGAGGACCGCGGCAGGCCGAGGACACAGCGAATGAAGCCCCTATGCGGTAACTCGAGGCGCTCTAAAAGCCACCAAGTAACTGATACCACGGGAAATTCGTGCAGCAGCCATGATGTTGCTGCTGCTGTGTAAAGACGAAAAGCCCAGGACGGTGAGCTGCCGCGGCCACTTAAGAAGATGCCTTTCACCGCCTTCTGGGTTCTCTTCACCATGCATATGGCTTCCTTGAATATTGGAGTCCAGGACAGCCGATGGTCGATGCGAAGCCCGAGATGGGTCACCGAACTCTCGCACGGTATTGTGGTGCCCTCGATGGTCAGACAGGCCACTCTACTCCGTATTCTTTGTCTGGGGAGCACAAGAAGTGCCTTCGTTGTGGCCAGAGAGACAGCCAGACCTGCAGATGCAACATGGCCGACTTCAGCACTCAGTGCATTCTGCAGGCAAGATCGGACAGTTCACAAATTCCTGGTAGGGCCCCAATTCCACAAGGCGACGTCGTCAGCGTATATGAAACATTGGACTTGGTAGCGCTTGCCGGAAGAAATGACTTCTGGCAGGCGTGCCAATGCGATGTTAAATAAAAAAGGACTCCGTACAGAACATTGTGGCTCCCCTGTCGGTACCGGTCGTGGAGAGCTGAGCGCGTGGGTGACTCTCACGCGGAAAAATCGGCCCGACAGAAAGCCCTGTACAAAGCACGGCATGCGACCCTGCACACCCAGGGCTGCTAGTGCCTGCATGACTGCCAGGTGCGCCAGGCCATCAAAGGCATTCCGCACGTCCAAGAGCACTAAAAGGGCTGCCCCTTGCCTGCTTCTTGCATGCTCAAGTGCCGAGACGACGTCAATAGCAAATATGCTGTGCAGCGGTGGTGCCGGAATCCACTCTGCTGCCCGAGAAAGTAGTCCAGTGCCCTAGCAATCCACTCGAGGCGGGCCAAGACCACTGCTTCCATCACCTTGCAAGCGGATGAGGTAAGAGAGACAGGCCTGTACGATGAAGGGGTCAACGCTGGCTTATGCGATTTTAAGATCTGTATGATGATTGCAGTAATCGAGGACTCTGGTAGCTGTCCGCTGTTCCAGATTTCATTGAAGTAGTCAAGCAGCTGGGCCTTTCTCCCTGTCTGTCAGGTTGCGGAGCATCTGGAACGTAATTACATCCGCTCCCGGTGCGCTTCGCTGCTTCGAGCGGTTGAGAGACGCGGTCAGTTCATGGGGCAGGAATGATTCGTTGCACAGGGCTACCTCTCTCTCAATGGTAAAGGCAGGTTGGTGTAGGTGGGGTACACATACTGGTCTATCAAAGAGCCGGGCCTCTGCTGCTAGTCCTGGTGGTCTCGTTGCACATTGACTCGCCATGAGATCCGCCAGAGTGAGCTCCGTGAGATCCAGAGAGATCGCCACGGCCAGTATAGGCTGACGGATGGCTTGCCCGCGCTGCAGTGGTCGCAAAAGCTGCCACGCAGTTGAACTGCGTCGAGAGCTGGAGATGGTACTGCTGACACCCTACCAGCTTCGCTTCCATCGACGGTTTGTGTGGCGTCTACAGATGGCGTCCAGCCGCCTGAAAGCTGTCCAATCTTCTGCCGTGGAACTGCGGATGGCATGGTGCTCGGCCCTTCTTCGCGTGGCCCGCAACTGTAGCTGCTTGAGGTCAGGAACGGGACGTCCGGGTTTGGTTCTCGATACGACGGTAGCCGCTTTAGCACTGTCGATTACATGCTGCAGGAAGTCTTCCTCCGCAGGCATTGCACTGAGTCGTCGAAATAAGCTTCAATTGACCGTAGAGCAAACTCGGCTCCTGGGGAGGGAGCAGTGTTGGTGTTCAGGAAAATCGGAAAGTGATGTGATCCCCAGGTGTCTGGACTGATCGACTAGGTGCACGCACAATGTTTTGTTGCGACACTAATGTCCATAGTAGTACGCACGCCGCTGCGCACAAAGGTGGGCTCCCCAGGGTTCAAAATCTTGAGGCCTGCTCAAAGGGTGACATCCGCAGTGGCTCAGCCCCAAGCACAACAGCTGTCTCCACCCCAGGCAGTATGGTGACCGTTCAAGTCCCCGCAGAGGAGAAAATTACGGCCCAGGTGAGCTAGTGGGAATGGTTTGACTCTTGAAAGTTTATGTCACAGCAGGGAAGAAATGAAATGAATGAACCAGAATCACAATATATATATATACGTTACACAATGACCACAATTGACACCAGCAGGAGACGCAAGCCATGGATTCACGTGCGCCTGCCAAGCGCCGTCTTCATTTCCTTCTCTTGAGGTGGCACACGCTCAGCCTTCGTTCATCGCTCAAAGGAGGGAACTGAGGGGAAAATGCGAGTAAAATGACTTTAAATGCTGATTGATATGTGGGGTTTAACGTCTAAAAATTGCCATATGATTATGAGACACCACAGTGTAGGGCTCCGGAAATTTCGACCACCTGGGGTTCTTTAAAGTGCATCCAAATCCGAGCACACGGGCCTAGAACATTTCCGCCTCCATCGAAAATGCAGCCGCCGCTACCGGCATTCGATCCCGCCACCTGTGGGTCAGCAGCCGACTACCTTAGCCACTAGACCACCACGGCGGGGCGGCTTTAAATGCGAGCGCAATAGTCTGAGAGTGTCGCATAGAGCGCAAGTGCTATGGTGACTCGCAAATTTTTTGGGTTCTCTAGCCTCTTTGTTGCTATAAATTTATTGCTATCCCATTCGTTGATTTATGATCGTGTTCGTCATACACTCGTAGCCTACCGGGTATGCCAATTTGGTCAATACCAGGTTAAGGTGGCGACAACGACAGAGCCCAGACATAGGCGGATAGATAGACAGATAGATATAAACGTTTTAAGAGCCTTTGGTTCACTTAGAAGTGCTTCGCTTTAATAAATAGTGTAAACATGCACGCTATGTGGTGAGAATATAACCGAAATGATCAACCTGTTCACGTGAGAGTGACCGACCAGTTCTTGGTGTGCCATCTTAGCTGGGCTTTGGCAGCCTTAAGAAGTGGAAATTTCTGTCCGCAGCGTCCTTCGTGGTCGTCCTGTTCGGCGTGAAACGCTATGAGGCCCAGTGTCTGCGCAGCGTGTTGAAACAGCCGCGTCGAATTCGGCCCCAGCATTGAGAACCAGTGACTGCCTCGGCGGACCTGCAGGCAGTCGGTCACGTTGGAGTAAGTTGAGATGGCGTCGAGTTCGCTTTGCGCGACGCAGAGGGACCCGTACGATGTGGTGCCCACACGTTTGACTCTGTGGCCCTGGACCTTGTAGTGGTAGCCGCGGAAGGAAGCTGTCACCATGGTCCTGTCCAGGCAATCGCGGCCGAAGCTGGCTTCGTTGAACACTGCGTACTCGGAGAGTTCGGTGTCGAAGGACCAGGTGGCCTGGCCGCCACTCCTGTACTGCGCTGGGCAGGCGAGCTCACTGACGTCGTCCTCGAGGTAGGCGTGGCCCATCCTGACGACGGGCACCATGCGACGCCGCACGAAAGCTCCAGCCGAAAACTTGTCGGCTTCATTGTTGTAGTCGAAGACTTGAAGAAGCCACAGGCTTCGCGCATGTAGCCGAGCGTAAAGTGAGTGCACCACGTCGTAGTAGTCACCGGACAGGTCGTTGTCGTAGTTCATCACGACCCCTTTCAATCCGCTACTGACGATCCAATTGACGATCCGAATAAGCAGCTTCTCCTTGCCCACCGACGCCTGAGACTTAAGCAGCGTCGGTGTGCCGTCCCGGCGACCCACTATGGCCAAGGCTTTAACGCGAGGCGTTCGACCTTGACGCCCAGTTGCGTTGGCAGCGCGAATCAGTCCAGCCAGGTGGCGCGCGGGTGGCCCTCGATCGACGTAAACGCCTGTTTCGTTCATCTGCAGGCAGCAGTACACGAAGGCGTCGCACACGCCCGACGTCGGGTATTCGAATGTTTCCGGCATAAGGCGGGAGTCAAAGGTGCACCAAAGTTCTCCGTGGGCGATCGGGCTGCGGGCTTCGCCTCGAGCGCTCCACTGGTCGGGCGTGCCGCCGGCGTCATCGGCGCCGAAGATTGCGTTCGAGATGGCTGCACCCAAGATGTACATCAGGAGCAGGGCGAGGCCCGAGATGATCACCACTGCGGGCACGAACACGGCCGTGTAGTTCGCCTTGTGCTTCGCCTCGAGTTGCGCAATCGAATCACGGCGCTGCGGTTTCTCGTCAACTGCAGCCACTTGGATTTCGTCGCCGGCAGCGGCCATCATCTTCTTCCTTATCCGATGGCGCATGCACAACCTTGCGGAATCGGGCATGACGACGAAAAAGAAGAGAGAATAAACAGAAATTTCGAATAAGCAACAGGGTGCTAAAAATTTTATAAGAAACCTATCTTGAAACAACCCAAAAATACTCGTCGTCTGAACAAACATCCAGCAGACAGCGTCAAGAAAAAAAGGGAAAAAAAGAAAAAGAAAAAGAGAAAAAGAAAAGTAAGCCTGAGTTCTACAGTCAATGGTGACGGTAGTTAGTGCAACGAGTGATGTCTTTGATAATTGCACGTCCTTTGATTATAGCAGCCATTGCACAGGCTAGAGTAGGACCAATTTATAAATAGAGGGTGAGTAACTATGGCCGGACATTTTAATCAGAATTAAGCACTTACTTGCAAGCACCCATAGAAATCTGAGAAGCTTACGTGAGAAGGCTCTAGAAAAACAAACTGCATGTGAACTGTGCGTAGAACAATTTGCCGTGGGTGATAGAGGTACATATAAGGGCTTCATACTATTGCGTAGACAAACTTAGTTTGCGTAAAGGGAATGGCATCGCTATAATGCCGAAACGTGGGCAAATATTCAGAATGCCTGAATTGTGGGCGAAAATTACAAAATACCATTCAAGAGAAGGAAAGTGAATGCCTTGCTTTCTTTGTTTCGTGGGGCACCTGTGTCAACGAACAGGGTTCAGTGTGAGAACAGTGAGTAATACTCCAAAGCTAGGATTGGCTAGAACTTCATCATAAAACAGCGCACACACACGAAGACGAAAAATAAAGTAATGTACGATGCGAGTGCTGACTATTAGCTGAAATTGTTATCCAATACAGCAACATACATCCATGAAGATTATCAATCATGCAACATGGGAGTATCAAGGCTACAAACTAGTTACGGTATGCGAGAGTTTCGCAAGAATGTCACAGTCTTAGATAATAATGATACCCTCTTGCTATGCCCCGCCACGGTGGTCTAGTGGCTAAGGTACTCGGCTGCTGGCCCGCAGGTCGCGGTATCAAGTCCCGGCTGCGGCAGCTGCATTTCCGGTAGAAGCGGAAACGTTGTAGTCCCGTGTGCTCAGATTTGGGTGCACATGAAAGAACCCCAGGTGGTGGAAATTTCCGGAGCCCTCCCCTACAGCGTCTCTCGTAATTATATGGTGGTTTTGGGACGTTAAACCCCACAAATCAATCAAATCAACCCTCTTGCTGATGGCACTCACACACAAAGGGGAACGGGCTAAGAACTGGGTGTTAGCGAATTTCATTGTAATTTATATGCACTGAACCATGCCGCCTGTGGACTCAAGTTTTTTCCACGGTATGCTTGGCGGGACCGGCAGTGAAGAGCGCAGAATCTTCCAGAAGGTTCTCATACACTTGGGCGAGGTTGGCGCTGGGCAGTGGTTCAACGTGTAATGAAGTAGTTACATAAAACTATAAAAAAAAAGAACTGTGCGTGGCAACGTAGCTTGTAAAAAATTATACACAAAAACGAGGCCAAAGAAAAATTTTAAAATATACTACTGGGAACAAAAATCCACCAATCCGCATCACTCTCGCATGCCTCACCACCAGAACAAGCATAAACAGTGTGGTCAATCCCCCTTGTGCATATGAGCCAAGATATTTTAAGCGACAAAACAAAAACAAAAATGCCCGGAAGCTGGTTCTCCACAGAATAACATACATCCATGTATTAATGAGGGGCGCACACACATTTGCGGCTAATCACTCTAGCATGGTGGAGAAGGGCAGATCAGCATCCATGCAGTTGTAGCCTTAAGGTACAAAAAAATTCATCCCTACTTCCAAGAAAGCAACGCTCCACTCCCTTTTTCTTCCATCTAACAGAGAAAACAGGCCATTTATCCATTCTCCCTTTCATTCGTAACGACGGTGTCGTTTCGGCAAACGCTCAGGTACGATGCTGGGGCGCTGCCAGCTCGTAAAATTCACGCATTTCGAGGGGCCAGCTGGGAAAAATGTGTTTTCCACACCAGCCGCTAAGGTTTTCGAACAGCACTGGCTAACACTTCCAGTCTTATATACAGAAGAATAGTGGATGATCGCTGCCGTAGCTCTACTGGTAGATCATCAAGCGCGCTATGTAAGGGTTCTAGGCTCAGTCCGTAAAAGAACAGGCTGTTGGATGAGTGTGTTGTTCGATTCTTCCTGTGTCTACGTTTATCGTGCAGTTTAACTCGGAACGGTCCTTACTGGGGGCAAGCTTTTTTGCCTCTACATCATTTATTTCCTCCGTGTTCTTGTTTCTTTGCGCATCAAAGTGCATTAATCATATCTGTTATTAGCAATAATATTGTAATTACCACACCACAATTAACAGGTGACGACTAATGTCACCTGTACTATAATTGGCTTCATTGTGGCTTTTATTAGAAGCTTTCGTTAGGTTTGATACTTAAAAAGGGGTCTTGCAGTACTTCTTCAGCGTTGTAAAAAACGCTGCCCATGGGTGATTTAGTCCCCTAAAAACACTTAAGCGAAACATCATGGTGCAGCACGTGGCCTGGAATTCACAATTAATTGTAAAACTAAGCTAGGAATTAGTTCATATTCTTTCGATAAATGATGCTGTATACGAAAACCACCATATCATATCCCGATTCAAGGCATTTGTCTGACTAGAGAATCGTGAGCTGCAGTTACCGAGGCCCTTATCTGTTCCCGCGCTCGCTCGCAATTACAATGAAAGTAAAAAAGAAACAATAGTACTTAAGCACATGACGCGTGCGTGACGTAGCTTCCTTCTCCCGTTACGCCCTTTCCGGATTAGCCTCCAGCGCTCTCGTCCGGACGAGAAAATTACTTATTTATTTGCTTATCTATTTGGTTTGCGTACATAGAGAACACGAAGACAGAGAAAACAGGGAGGGAACAAGCTGACAACTGCCACCTATAGGGGCACAAAGCCTGCCTGCTCGTTCGAGAAGGGAAGGCATAGAGGAAATAAGGTAAGAAAGAAGGAGAGAGAAAAGAGAAAGCACAATTAAAGAGAACGACAAATCGATTCGTGAGGCAGTCAATTCCTTTAATTTAGCCATTGGAAGAACTCGGAAAAGTGTTGCGAGGCCCTTTCGAAACGCATTTGACGCCAGTCACAATAGTACACCATCTAACACAGGCCTTGTCATGCATAAGAGTGAAGGAAACGTGCGTGCACTCGTTCTAAGCATGCAGCAGTGTTGCATGCTTAGAAGATTTGACAATAATTGAAGGACCAGCACGAGCACATGTTAGGGGTAAAATGTGAAAGAAAAAAATCTTATCATCCCTTACCGTTATGATCATATCCTGTGGTTAGCAATAAGTAGCATTGCCTTGTGGGTTTGTACCTTCGGAACACTATGGAACATCCCTGGAGTGTGTAGCTGGTAAATGCTAACCACGCGCATGGTGCACACCGTTGCTGCCCCGTACTTCACGTGGACGCCAAGCCTAAATATACGAGTGCTGTGGCTGCCCCTCCAAACGTCGCGTGTACACACACAAAAAAAAACAGCAATAGGCTCGTACGGTTTCTTTCTTTCTTTCTTTCTTTCTTTCTTTCTTTCTTTCTTTCTTTCTTTCTTTCTTTCTTTCTTTCTTTCTTTCTTTTTTTCTTTCTTTCTTTCTTTCTTTCTTTCTTCCTTTCTTTCTTTCTTTCTTTCTCTCTTTCTTTCTTTCTTTCTTTCTTTCTTTCAGACACTAAGCATCTCATGACGGCGTTCAATCTGGTGTGCAGCATGACCATCCTTACTACGCAAACGCGTCCCCTTTCCATCTCTATCCTACGCTACCTACTTTCTCCCCTCCCGTGGCATCCACACCTCCGCAGCGCACGCACATTCCCTCCCTTCTATATCATCTCCTACGCCCCCTCTCTGCCCTCTAGGAAACGCACGTCAAAACGCGCTACTCTGTGCGAGCCTGTATAAGAGGCTGTGGCCCCTCCCCCTTACAGTCTCTCAGAAATCACGTGTTGGCGACGAGTAACCGCAAAAGAAACTACAGGCATGGTGTGCTCCACTTGCAAAGACGCGATAACATCGGGCAAGGTGCCCGTGATGAAGGCAACTTTAAGTTCCCTTCATCACTTTTCCTTTAGTTGGAGATTATCTATCCGTCTGTCTATCCGTCTATCCGTCCGTCTATCCGTCCGTCTATCCGTCCGTCGGTCGGTCGGTCGGTCGGTCGGTCCGTCGGTCGGTCGGTCGGTCGGTCGGTCGGTCGGTCTGTCTGTCTGTCTGTCTGTCTGTCTGTCTGTCTGTCTGTCTGTCTGTCTGTCTGTCTGTCTGTCTGTCTGTCTGTCTGTCTGTCTGTCTGTCTGTCTATCTATCTATCTATCTAATGTTATTCGCGGTTATGTCACCCAAGAAGGACGGACTGCAGGCATGTTGCCAAAAAAATTTTGGTGCAACTGTGCTACCCCAATTTGACCAAAAACAGTGAACCCCGAACTTAATGAGGGCAGAAGAATAGCCGCCCTAGAACTCTACTTAAGGCCTACGGCAGAGACAAGGAGGAGTTATTCGTAGACGCAGCGGAGTACCCTAGTCACAAATCCTACGTTGCGGCAGTAATAAACACGACCGCAAATGCGTAAACGCGTGCTAAATACGCTCTTATAATTCAGAAATCGCGGAATAGTTGGCTATTGCACAGGCCATAATTTCCCCAAAGTGTAGGTATGTCATCAGCGACTCGCAGTCGGCAATCCGTAACTGTGCACGAGAAAGAATATCTCTATGTGCGGCCCATCATAGAATTCGGATGTGTATTATTTTCTGGCAGCGCAGCTTATAAAATGAGACCCCTAATACTGTTGGAAAGAGAAGCGTTGCGTTTGTGTCTGGGTCTACCAAAGTTTGTTGCAAATAACGTGTTGTATATGGAAGCTCGCCTACCTTCTCTGCTAAATAGGTTTGAAATTCTTACTGTGCAAGCATTCTTAAAGATATACAGTTCACACCAAAGACTCTCATTTTAGGCTTTCATTCAAGAACCGACTTTATTTTTCGAAACCCATTGGTCGTGACTACACACCCCGCAAATAGTATTTGCAGAAGCGCTACTAAAGCAACTGAATGTAAAAATTAGACATATTGGTCCAATACACAACCTAAAGTCAATGCTTAGCATACAATTCGATGATATATTTCCTCAAGACGCGAAACAATTGGCATATAGGTATTTAAATGACCAGTTAGCAGATTATCTAGCTCACCTAGAGATAAGCAATATCATAGCGACTGATGCATCTGTGTCAAAAGAAAAAGCTAGGGTTGGCATCTTCTCTCCTTCTTTGGACTGGTCCTTTTCGATTCGACTCCCAGATTATACCCCGGTATTCATTGCAGAATTATTGACCATTGTTCTTGCCCTACGCAAATTACCCTCAAGCGAATCATTAGCAGTTATCATTACAGATTCGTTATCAGTTTGTAATGCACTTTCTGCGGCAGTAAATTCAGAGCTGATGAATACGTTTCGGCATTTAGTACCAAAAAACGTAAAAAAACTGCATTTGCTATGGGTAACAGGCCACCGCGGATTATATTTGAACGAAATGGCGGACTCTTTAGCAGCAGTATCCCTGGGTGGGCCCACCATCCCAGTTTTGCCAGATACGGCTTACGTAACCGCGCTAAGGTTCCGAAATGCTTGCCTGCAATGGAGAAAAGGTAATTTGGATAAATTCAAAGATTTCGAGCATTTGAGCTATTGCTGGAATAAACAGTGGTGTGTATCTCGCCAGTTGGAGGTCACTTTTACCGGATTGCGCTGTGCAGTTCCACAACTAAATTATTACCTTAATAAAGCTCGGCACAAGGTGTCACCGCTATGCATTTGTTGCAACGAAATTGAAACAATTGAACATTTCTTTTTATTCTGTCATCGTTATTCTTATCAGAGAAAAAGATTTTTAGTAGCCCCATTACAAAAGCTAGGAATACAAGTAAATCTACCAGTAATTTTATCACTTGGCAGAACTTCATTTGGTTACTGCCACAGGGATGTATGCTCCACTGTGTTCGATTACATCAACGCAACTAAAAAATTACCATGCTAGTGAACCCCTACCTTTTCAGATCTTTAGTTTATACTTCGTAGTTATGTCTTTCAAAAACAAAAGATGGTTTGACCGCTTGCTCAGCAAACATTTTTGTTTTTTGGTAGTATTATTTTAAGCTACTTTTTCAGATTGGCTTCATTTTCATTTTAGTTTCATTTAAGTATCCTGCCGCCCGGTTCTTGGCCTATTCCCCTTTGTGGGTAAGCGCCATCCATCAGAGGTCATCAGCATCAGCATCAGCATCTCCCGAGGCAGCCAACATACATACTCCTCCGCAAGGCAAATCTCATATCATCCGAGGAATTTGAAAAAAAGGTATATTATATGGTTCCCAGCCCACACCCCGTGTGCGTCCCTCATTCCCAACCTCAACGAGGAGGCTCACCGCGTAGCGCGAGGTCTGACTTACCGCACTCGCGATGGAGCTTCACGTGAGATACTGGGAGGAGATGAGTGGTGGGAGAGGGACAGAATGTTTAGGTTCTGCGACATTATCCAATTCTACCAAAAGTCGAGGCGCAGATTTCCACCACCTAGCTCCACATTAGACAGATCTCAGGAGGTTGACTAGAGGCGACTTCAAACTAGAACATTTCCCAATCCGAAGCACATGATTCGCATCTACCCCGAACTATACCCAGATGACTCGTGTAAGCTATGTAGCATGAGACGCGCCTCCCTAGAGCATATGTTATGGGAATGCACACAGATACAGGACGCCAATGCAGTCTCCCCAGAACAGCTTGGGGCGTGGTGGAGAGCCGCGCTGATGAGCTCAGATCGGTCAGACCAAATATGTGCCATCCAGCGAGCACGGGAGGCGGCTGAGAGACAGGGTCTCTCCACCGCCCCTGGATGCGGCTTAGCCCACGCCTCAATCCGCTGGTTAAATAAAGTTTGCTCACTCATTCAACTGTGCTACAGGAGAGACGCTGCAAGCGCCGACGAGTGCAGACGCGCTTCACGTCGGCTCCTGCTTTCATGAACAACTTCGGTGTGAAAATCACCACGATCATTTTCCAGAGTGATATCAGAGAATTTGTATCGTCACCCAGATTCTTAGGATACGAAAGACAAGGTGGGCCGACTGTTTTTCGTCTTTTTACGGCCTTTTCTCGGTGCACACCACACGAGACGCTGTTAAGCCTCATGAAACAGGCTGGTTCACTCAGGGAGCCGACGCTGTAAACCCACTGGAATCTACCGCGTCAGCAGGCGACACGCAAACACTGACGCCGATTCGAGAACGATGGATGTACAACAAGATGATGATGAATTACCAGCCACTACTGAGAGTGAAGAAGGCTTGCACACCATCCACTACGGACGTCGTCAAAAGCCCAGACATGGATCGGTGAGGGACGCTGACGACTGCCTTGGTGATAACATTAAGGCAAAACCCGTATTTGATAACACGCAGGCCAAAACGCAGGAAAGACAGATGAAACACATCGAAAAAGAGAACAGAATGCCTAAGCTACCGGCGGGAGACTACCAAATTGTCATCAGACCAAGAGAAGGCCTACGCGTAGCCGCACTTGGCCCAACCGATATAACCAGAGGCATACATGAAGCCGCGGCTACACCACCAGAAGTCCGGCACTTCGACGTAATATGCTCCAACAAGACACAGAACACCATATTAGTAAGCACCCCCGACCCCGACCGAGCGGAACAGTACAGAAAAATCAAGAAAATACTTATAGGAGGCAAAGAATATGAAGTGGCAGCGTATAAAACAGCACCAGAAGATACAGCCAAGGGTATCAGTAAATGAATCCCACTGAAAGAAATTCTTGCTAGTAATAGGGCGGCCCTTGTCACTGAAAGAAACAACAGCATCATCATGGCTAAGCGACTGGCGAATACTACAGCGGTCATTGTGCTCTTCAGTGTAAACAAGGTATTCTCGAGTGAGTGCTATGATGGAGTAATAATACCGTGCACGCTATATCACAAGCAAATTGACTACTGCAAACAGTGCAACAGACTGGGACTTAGAAGTGACGTGTGCCGCAATTCCCAAGATAAACTTTGTGCTGAATAGTTGCGGCACTCACAACCCCAAAGACGACAACAGATGTGACCGTAGCTCTCAAATCTGTGGAAAAGACCACGCTACAGCCGATAAAAGCTGCACGGACAGGTTCAAGAAACCTTAAATTGTAAAACAGAGACAATGAACCAGACTACGAGAACATCAAACGCAAAGCACATCTCCACTATGAGGGCGTTCACGAGAGCGCTCGACATTGAGACTTGGAAAACGACAACAAACAAGATCCCGCGCCGATTCAAGGCACCGCAACCCTACAAGCTCCCACCCCAGTTCCAGGTCGGGATCGGTGTCTAAGTGACCAACAAACAAGTTGAGCTGGGCAGATAGAGTACGCGGCTTGCGACCGGAGGGAACTGAGGAGGTTAAAAATAACAATTAACGGCTGCAATGGCAACAGTCAAGAGCTAGAACGGCTTAAAGTTGAAAACAGACGAATTAAAGAAATAACATAACAGATGCAAGCTCAAATAGAACTCCTCACTATGAAACGCGAATGCGGCAAATCCACACGCGAATACGAAGGAAACGAGAAACAGCTAATGACAGATCTACAAAACATCTACATGTCCAAATCACCGCCACTACAACATAAAAACTATACAGGCGAAGCAAACCTCAACATGGACAAAAACTTTGAGGCAGCGGAGGTTAGAGCGATGCTCCACAAATTAAATATAAAATGAGCACCGGGACATGATGGAGTCACCAACCGAGCATTACGTAACCTGAAAAATGAATCCATAGAATTTTCAACTGGATATATAAGGAAACGTTGGACAGAAGGGACAATGCCCGACGCGTGGAAAGAGGCTAAAACAATCCTTATACCAAAACCTGGATAGCCAATCAACAAAGTAAATCTCCGACCCATCTCATTAACGCCATGCGTAGCTAAAGTAATGGAACATGCATTTCTAAATAGAGCCCACAACTATCTTGAGGATGGTGAATACTATTCACACGTGATGATAGGCATCCGTCATCACCTAGGCACCCAAGACGGCATGCTACAGATTAAGCACCAAATCACAAACTACCCCACAAGTTTCGCACGAGCCATACTCGGTCTGGGCCTCAAAAAATCATTCGACAATGCAGCCCATAAAACAATTTTCAGCCGCATATCGAGCTTAAACATGGATGAGCAAGCCTATAGTTACGCCAGAAACTTGTTGACCAACAAAAAAACAAGGCTCAGCTTAGGAGGCCTTACATCTGATCTCCAAGAACTGGGCTGCAGAGGCACTTCACAGGGCTCCGTAATACCGCCAATGCTCTTTAATCTAATGATGATTGGACTACCGAAAGAGGTAAATAATATCCTGGGAGTATATAACTCTATCTACGCGGATGACATCGCAATATGGGTTAGTGACGGCAGCGACGGCTACATAAAACAGAGACTCCAAGAAACAATAGGAACAGTTGAGCGATACCTGGAAGGCACAAGACTCGCATGCTCCCCGGAGAAATCAGAACTTCTTCTCTACAGGGCAGCAATCAGAGGCAGACCACCCAAGTCAGAGGGAAAACAAGCGGCAATATGAGGAAATTAGGATTCACACACAGGAGGGCGCAGCTATACCGACAGTTCCAAAAATACGGGTACGGGGATTAGTCATCGAGGCTAACGGCGCCAACGGCGAGTCTACACGGAGACTAAATGATAAAGTCACGAATGCCATGAGACTGATTCGCAGGGTCACGAATAAACACCGAGGTATGAAAGAAGCCCACATAATTTGCCTAATCCAGGCCTTCGTCATGAGCCACATAACATAATAACATATGTAGCAGCATAAAACGAATGGCAAAAAGCTGAAACTAACAAAATAATTGCACTCATCCGGAAGGTCTACAAACAAGCGATAGGAATATCTGAGTATGCTAGCACAGACCTTTTTCTTCAGCTAGGACTACACAATACGCTTGAAGAGATTATAGAAGCTCAGAGCTTGAAAGGCTGACTAAAACTAAAACGGGAAGAAATATAATGAGTAGATTAGGAATTATGTACCAGGCACATTGTGGTGTCAAACATGACATCCCCAATACAATAAGAGCTAAGGTCTTCTAATTCGATACCGAAAAACATGAACCCCATTATCAGCACGGACTGCAGAAAACACCGAGCAAAAGCACTGCTCAACACATGTGGCATAAACAGTAAGTCTTTTTTTGTAGATGGTAGCCCATACCCTGAACGAAAGACCCACACTGCTGTCGTGATCGACGCGTCTGGCGTTTGTATTATTGCGTGCTCTGTCATAACAAACAATATAGAGGAGGCTGAGGAGGTAGCCATAGCCATGGCTATCACCTCCAACAAGCACTAATTCATACTGAGCGATTCGCAAGTAGCCATCAGAAGTTTCACGCAAGGACGGATTTCACGGCAAGCTCTCAGAATTCTCGTTAATAACCAAGAACTACACAAAGTAGATGAACCCAAACACCTGGTATGGTTCGCGGCGCACACAGAGACTGATACATGCAATCCGAACAAGCTGGTTCATGAGTTGTCACGAGAATTAACTCACCGCGCAACCCGACTGGTGTCGCAAACGTACCACACAAAGACCGATTTACAAGCTACGCAGAATACATGCATCCCTACAGAGAAGCAAGGCGCGTTTTTTCCGCGCATCACTTGAGTCTAAACAGGCAAGAAGCATCGAAATACCGACAGCTACCGACAAACTGCTACCCGAAACCTGTGCACCTCCATAAGAGCTACCCAAACTTATACCCGGACAATAAATATAAGCTATGTGTAACAGAAAAGGCGTCTTACAAACATATACTATGGGAATGCCCCAGCTTATCAACAAGTTGTCCTGAGGTCCTCCGGGAGCAGTGGCGGCTTGTGCTGCTCAGCTCGGAGGTTCAAGACTAAAAATGGTCTTGAACCTCCGAGCTGAGCAGCACAAGCCGCGTTACTCACTCACTCACTCACTCACTCACTCACTCACTCACTCACTCACTCACTCACTCACTCACTCACTCACTCACTCACTCACTCATTCACTTATTCACTCACACACTAACTCACTCACTCACGCCAGATCTAGCCTTCCATTCAAACAACATTTTGCTTCTCCCTTGTATTACGCGTCGGCACTCTCTAGTAGACTTTTTCTGAAATAAATGTTTTTTTAGCACCACCACCACCTTGTATTACGTAGCTTGCAACAAACCATGCTTTACAGGAGCACAAGGCTGATGCCATTAAGCAATGAATGAAGGTAGTTTCTGCTTACAAGCCCGAAAGTAAGCCTCCCCACCACCACCCAAGTACACCTCGCAGCCTATTTGAGCCTTAACTTCCAGGCAGCCCCAGTATAATTTAAGACACACGCGGCATGACACGCTCCTATATCTAGTGATTTCTAAATACTCGACTGCTAGCGGTACCGCGTTCACGCAGAATGTCGAGTGCTCACCTTCCCAACACTGCGCTGGCACTCTCCTGCATTAGACAAATGAAACAACTGTGTTCCCCATGGCACGTGTGCTCCTGACATTGTAGACTAAAGCAAGACCAGTGAAGAAAGCTCAGGCAGAAGCGCACTCAGTTCATGCACCTCCAACCGCAAGCGTGCATAATCTTCCTGCGTACGGCGAATTCTGCGCATGACGTCATACTTTGGCATGAACGTGTGCGTGCAGGTTCACCCATTCGGAACGGAGATAAAATAGCCTACAGTGGCAACTCCCGATCTAAAGCAAATTGAATCCCAAACAAAAAAGGAACCGCACAGCGCTGTGTTAAAATGTTTGCCTGCGTCGTATCACGCTCAAAGGAGATTTCGAAACGACCATAGACGAAAGGTAGGAGGAGAAGGAAGATTACAAAGCTGAGTAAAAACGAAAACATGAAGTTAGTAGTGGCGAAAAAAAAACACTTTTTCGACTATACGGCTACACGGATTGACTTCCCGAAATACTTGGAAAGTGGCCCACGCGTCTAGAAAGGTGGTTGCGGGCTCACGTTTCGAACCTGCATTAGTACATGTGAAACGAGAAGAAGTCCACAATCTAAGGAAGAGCTCCGTGACGCCTGCAACTGAGCCGTTTCAGAGTCGGTGCAATCCAATCATGCGAAGAAAGGAACCGTTGGTATATGCGTATTTTTGCAGGAAAAAAAAAAAGTACAAAAACTTCCCTGCGGGAGGCAAAGACTAAAGGCTAAATAGCCTGACGAGGTCTTGACCTCCTGATACAGTCTGCATCAGTGCCATATTACACATATTCACACATCAGTAACATACATATACAAATAAGTGACATTATACATATCTTATTTAGTTACATAGCTTATTTCTACATGATATACATTCAGAATATGTTTTACATAAACAGGAAACAATTTTGGTATCAAACGATTCTGTTTAAGTATCATTGTTCACAGTAAGAAAAAAAAATCAACTCAGTATACAAGTATTCCTAAATATAAAAGCCTATGGATCTACTATGTCTTTAGTCAAAAGAAGAAAGGATTTATGATGACATTTAAATTGTTTAGTTTTCAGAGTAAAGTCTATATTCGATTCGTGAAGGTTTAGCAATTGTATGATCTTATAATCAATAGCCTGCTCGCCATAGTTCGTGCGTGTTTTCTTAGTTTTTCGGGTAGAATTTCTGAAGCCATATGTTGTTGATACAGTGCGTGGAAAGGAATCCTGTAGTTTATGTTTGTGGATGTGTTGCATCAGTTTAAGATTATATACTTTCTTAGCAGATAGAATTCCATCTGTTTCTTAGTGATCATGAACGCATATCAAAGGAGTCACTGTAAGCCCCTTCAATGGTCCGCCACTTCCTCCCGCCGTAGTAGGCAAGGGCGCCGTCGGGGTTACGTTGGTGCGCTTACACTTATTGCGACCCAGTGAGCTCCGGTGAAGAAAAGCAACAGCCTCTCGCTGCACTGCATGTTCATATATAGTTCTTCGTTTTCAAATATAGTATACTATGAGCTGTGAATATTATGCTTCTGACGTAAAAACAAATAGCATCAACAAAAAACGAAACAACACCAGCATAGTGGACAAGAAAGGTTTCATCAGATCACCATGGTTTGTTTTAATAAATGTAGTATAGTGAACCCTCGCACTGCTTTTTCGTATACCTCTCCAGTGGTCGCGTGTTGGCCTCTCAAGTGATTGTCGACAAAAACCAACAATGCGCAATGCCGTGAACGAAAATGTCAATGCGTACCATAAGCTTTATTATCTTGGCGCTCTGGCTCGTCACACGTTAAGTGACCTTGCTTCGCTCATACACAGCTACGTACGTAGCAAATGCGAGAGCTCGATTTATTTAAGGACTGTTCTGCACCTGCGAGATCTATATTGCACAGCGATGCATAGTTTTCTGCAGGTGCTGGAACCGAAATGCTCCCTGGGTAGTCCAGGGGGTCTTTATGATGATATTTGAGGAATAAGTAAAAATAAGACCGTACATAATTTACAGTGGGCCAGGTAATGTTTTACACGAGAGTTCGAAGCAAGCTCCAGAATACTATTATAACTTAATGTACCCTCTGCTTCACACTTAGGGGAAATGTCTCAGCGCTTGGCGTCACGATGCATCCAGCGCCGCCGTCGCGGGCCAGCAGCACCTAGCGCATGCGCAGACACTTGAAGCAGTGCTGTTTAATAGCATCGTCTGCGACGGTAAGAATAAAACCAACGTGAATGAGTTCAGGAATACTGAAGTTCCAGATAACGACCTGAGCGTGCTTCTTATCGATGGTATTTCATTGCGTGAGGCAGCACTCACTCGCCGGCGCCGAAATAGAAGCGTGAAGCTTCCTCCTTCACTTTGTTCCTCGTCATGCATGTCCAGAGTGGCAGCGACGATGGCGCCAATTTCAGGCGGCAGTGAGGCACACCGTGACGCGATGAGCAACATCGGCCCAGTGCTTAGCATAACAATGGAATTCGCCCACTGCCCAACAATGCAGCAAGCAAGCACCGCCGTAGCCGGCGACGCGGTTCAACCGTTCAGCACTACTCCCGTCAAGCGTCTGCGCACGTGCGAGCCGATTGCCGCGCTGGCCGCATCATGGCCGCATCGCAGTGCCTTGCACTCCGAGATTTCCTCTTAGTGTGAAACAGAATTCACAATGAAAGCATCCTTAAAATGATCCAACACGAAATTTAGAGGGTCCGAACATTGTCCTTACGTGCGATAGAGCCTGTACGTGTATTACCTGTTAGGACCCGCAGGATAGATAGATAGATAGATAGATAGATAGATAGATAGATAGATAGATAGATAGATAGATAGATAGATCAAAGTCTCCACGGTAACGAGTGGAAAGTCGCTCTCGCAACGGTGGCTCGGCAGGTGATACACGTCACGCGGGGATATGTCGAATTTCACGGAGTCCTGCTACCGAGCTGCCCTCAAGGGAGAGACAGGAGGGCAACAAGAGTTGAGGCATAGCGGGTAAAAGTCGCCTTTCACTCGCGCTTCGTCGAGGCCAGCGCCATAAGGCAACAACGTGAAACACGTTTTCTCGGTCGGACTGCTGCTCTCCCGCTTTTTTTTTCGCTTCTCCTTCGACGCAAGCGCAGCCGTCAAGCTGTCTGAGCCGGAAAGAAGAATGGCGCGGCGTCTCTCGCACGTCACTATTGTGACAGCGAATTGGGTTGCGCTCGGTGGTTTTGCGCAAATGCTCGAATCCCGCTGTCACTCCGGGATTTCGGCTCGACGGACGACGACTCCCGAAAGAGAGAACCGCGCGCACGGAGAGGACGGTCAACCTGATCTGCACCAAATCCACCCAACAAGCGTTGCCGGTCAGGGAAAGGTTGGGCGCGTCCAAGCACATTCACTTTATCTTTCACTCTTTGCACAGCGTTCTCCTGTCTTCTTTTTTGCTTTGCTCACGGAACAGCTCTGTGATCTGCCCGCGATGGAACAAATCCGTACACCTTTTTTATATCTTGTTTTATAATAAAGTAATATGACCGATTTACACTAAGGCCGTGCAGATGCCATGCGCAAGAAAAGCAGATCTGACTGAACTGACTGTCACAGTTTTTTTTTTGTGACCCGAGTCCAGAATGAAACTTTTTGTTATGTCTCCGGGCCACCCTGTCAAACGCTGGTGCCAGTTTTCTGTAAATCATGACTAAAATGAAAACAAAACAATATCAAACAGTGCACATATATAATGAAGTGCCATATGTCATACATAAAAATTGGGGAAGTATAATTAGTAGGAATTAGTAAAAAAATATGACAGCTACGTACCACAGGTGCGAAGAGTCTAGAAAAGCAAAGCCGGTAGCCTAGCCCTCGTCTTTTACTTCATCTGCATAATGATAATCAATCTAGTTTGACGTCCTAAAACCACTAAGAGACGCCGTATATTAGGAGGGCTCCAGTGAATTAGACGACCTAATGGGCCCCTAAATATACGTAGATTGGCATCGAGCACTTTCGTCTCCATCGAAAAGGCATGCAGCCGCCGCGGCTGGGATTCGATCCCGCGACATACGGATCAGCAGTCAGGCACCATAACCATCACACCACCATGGCGGGTTATTTCATTCTCACTCTCGCTTAACGTTCTTATCCCTTCCTACCATGAAATAAACGTGTTTATGCCGTTTAGTCGCCTCTATCCTCCGCTTTACCCTATATTCGTCCTCATCAGTTTCCTTTCCAGCTGTCTGTTTCTCCCTTTCTCTTTTTCTTCTCTACCCTCTTTCTCATCTTTCTTGTCCACTTGCCTAGTCACCAGTGTGGGGTAGCCAAACGGATGTATTTCTGGTTAACTTCCCTGCCTTTCTCCATTTTGTTGCTTCCTCCTCTTTCTATTGCTCAACGTCTTTAGCTCTCCCTCTATTTTTGCCTTTTATTTGTTTTTATTTTGCTATTTCAACTGCGCTGCCTATTTCATCCACGACGTTTCGACTATCTCCCCACACATACTCGATATTGAAACTGATTATATATCAAAACGTTTATTTGAAAAAAAAAACAAGAAAAAAATAGATACGGGGAGCATGTGGGTGGGGCCCCTATTGCAGGGCTCCACTGGCTTTAGCGGCCCGCTGCGTTTGGTCGAGGAGCACTAGTTGCACCCCCAGATCTTCGCTGGCGAGCAAAGTCTCCCACTGCTCTTATTGAAACTGAAACTGTCCTTTGTGGGTAGGGGTAATAAAGATGTATATAATGCCCTCCGATGCACCACCATTCCCTTTTTTACGATTTTCGACGCCAGCATTGCCGTTTACATAAATCCCATGAAATCTTTCAAAGCTCGTGTCAGTGCTCCTTTACAGAAAATGCCTGCTGGAAACCGTTTCGTTTGTTGACGTTCGCCTTCTCTTTAAATACCCCACTCTCAGCACCTCCGAAAGCTATATGGCGGACGCCTGCACGGAGCGACACGGACGCCCCCGTACTTCAGGTCTCGAGCGGCACCCATATTATCATCCGCTTTTTATTGACTCTTCGATCGGTTGCCTCATATGTTCTTCGTGTTTTACAACAGGGGAAGTGATAAAGTTGCTTAACGAGAGGGTGCCAGCTGTAAACACTCGCTGTATAACGCGAGCATCATTCGCTAGATTTGCGTATGCAAAACACACGTACTTAGTCATCGTATCTCACAGCTTACCTGTACTCATTTTATCTCTCAGTCCTCTCTAATTTGCTTTGTCTTGCGCTAGCTCAGTCCAGTTTGTCCCGGTGAACTTTTTTGTGTTTTTGTTCTAACTAGCTTCTGTTCTCAGCTTCTTTTAGCGAGGAAGCTGTTTGAGCTGGAAGCTCGGCCCTGAGGAGTTCGCAAAAACGGCAACTATATTATCTATGACGTCACTGCGTGTTGCTTAGCAACACCTGACATGGCTGCGCCCCTCTTCGCCCACAGATGGTTTCACCAATGCTTGCCGTTCCCTGGCAGTATTGTGTGCTCACTGAAAACGTGCCCTAGACTTAAGTCGACTCACTTGGACTCACTCAGGCTCTGTTTTAGCCGATAGTCCTAGGGGGTACGGTTTAAGAAACTTTGGTTAGTATAAACAAAAGACTACCGGAGCACAAGCACAACGTGACTGCTAAAATGTCAGGTGATCCAGGTATCCACTGCTGAGACTGTTAATACTGGACTGAGTTCAGAGTACGAGTGTTACGCGCAGATGTGGTGACATTAGCACGTGAGATATCCCAGAAGACCAAATGATCACGACCTGAAAAATAGGGGGGACCTAACTTAAGTTTCACCTTTAAAAGCCTAATGTGATTACAATGTCGCGCCTCTATAGTGCATACTTTTTATTTTACGATGTTACTCTAAAAGTTTGAATAGTGGTGATACTTCGCTCACAATCAAAGACTCCCACGCCGACGTCAGAATTTCTGCGGAACGAGCTCTCTAACACCACCACGTTAAATGACAACGGCGTCAGTTTTCAGCGAAATTCCTCATAAGCAAAAAGCTACGATATTTGTCGAGGGCTCCGTAATTATGGTTACTTCTTGATTTCTGCTAAGAATGTGTACATTTCAGGCTTTGTTCTTTTTCTTAGTCCTTTTGCTGTTTATTGTTACCGCGCTGTCAGAACCACAGAGCTTCGTTTGCTAGTCAACACCGTGTGCCTTTGTCCTGTGTCCTGAGGACGTATGCTCTTTTTTTTCCCCTTGTGATGACGACCAGCCAACTCTCGATATGTGTTCGGCAGCTTTAGATTAACTAATCAAATGCCAAAATCAACATAGAATTCTACCGCTGCAAAAAAGAACTATGGCATTGAAAAAGAAAGCGAACTGTAAAGTAATAACGTCGCACCGTGACAGAGATATATATAGCAGGCTTTTGATTTCCTGCTTAGCGTGAAAAGTGCGTTATGTAAAAATTGCTCAAAACTGCTATGAGCTGCAGTCGGCAAAGAACACCTCATTTATGTGTTCACCGGGGCAGCGTAGTTTTATTTAAGCCTCACCATCAAAATACACGTCCCAATAACATGCGAAGTAATTAAGATCTGTCCAAAATGGTATTATTGAATTATAATCAGGCCTTTGAACGAAAACGAACGTGCAGAGATCTTTGTCCGCCTAGTGTTTTTCACTCAAACAAGAAAGAGAAGGCGGTAAGTGCCCAAGACTAGCAAAGAAAATAGTAAAACATTGGATATTTCATCCAGATATACTACACTTCTCTGCTATACGCTATAGTCACCGAGGTTTCCGTCGTCGTGATAAGGTGAGCTAGAATGAAATTAGTACGTGTTGATATATTTGCGTAATATACTAGCTAAGACCGGTCTATGAGCTTGTGGCATGATGCCCTCCAAGGGAAAAAAAAGGCTGGCATATTCATTAACTAAACACTAACCGTTCACTTGTCACAAAAAGCACTAACCTCGCTCGCAGTAAGTGAATGTAGTAAAATACAGGTTAGCAAAATCTGCTACTTACTTAGTAACTGAATATTGCTGACCCAATAGATTAGTTTATAACTGAAATTCCAGTACCTGCGCTAGAAACCCAGTAATAGTATGTGTAATAGTATGCGACTACCTCAAGTATACAACGATTTTGCCAATTAGGCATTCATGCTTGTTTAGCTTACATAGGCGTGTGCATTGCCAAATGTAGGTGATTCCGGTACAAAAGTATATATATGGTATAAAATACAAAGTGGCATTGTCCTCATACTTTCAATGATGGCTGCTAATTACTTCATGCAGTTACCATGATAAGTGCGCACCACAGCAATTAACATAAAAGAATGAACAGATCGTAAACGAGAACACGCAAACACACTCGCACAGCATCAAACCCCGTGCGTAGCCGGTATGTATTATAGCAGCAGCTTCCAGGCTTTTTATGCTTCTACTTTGGAATAGCACACCATGCCTTGGTTGGCGGTCATAGAATCTAGAAGGATATTTGACGTTTACGGACACCGGTGGCAACGGAGAACTACAGCGCAGAAAATTGCTGCTGCTGCTGCGATCTTCTACCAGCTTTCGCTGTAAAAAAAAATGGCAGCATATCCACGGAGTGAATGATGGAGAGTGGGGCGAAGCATTCGTCCGTCCATTCGTTCTTGCTTCCGTCCGTCCATGCGTCCGTCTGTGTGACCGTCCGTGCGTCCATCCGCCCATCCGTGCGTGTGTCTGTTCGTGCGTACGTCCCTGCGTTCGCCCATGCATCCGCCCCTGCGTCCGTTCATGCGTTCATCCATGCATCTGTCTGTGTGTCCGTTCGTCCATCTAGTCAGCACTCCATGCACCATCTCGCATCTTTTCATCATATATTCCCCATATAGAACATCCAGCGGATATTCAAAGGACTAAACGAGAGGTGGCACACGCACACTTTCTTACGGCTTGCGCTTCGTGTCTACTTCCCACCTTTAACCACCTCGAGTTTATGGTATATACTAGTTCACTGTATTCATGGCACTGTGGCCCAACGCTCGCTAAACCTTTCTAGAACCAAGGAGCTTACGCCCAGCGAGAATAACATAGCAACCCTTTCTTGTCAGATAGTGCTCAATGTACATGCCAACGGCTGCTAATGGGAAATGACAGGCAGGATAATTCGGCTTTTAGTTAACCCGCACGCTGCAAAGTTTTTATTGTTCAACAACGCACAGAAGAAATCTCTCACCGGCACCACCTTGGAGGTCAAAATGTAAGACTGGTTACACACTACGACTACTACTACGACTACGAGGGACGAACGGGTGCCGCTATAAGGAGCTTTACCCCTAAAATTGGCAGATCCCCCGTAAAGCGGGAATGGATGATATGCGAAGCATGAATGAGAAATGTTCATATGTCACTCTAAAATCAGCACAACGTTACGAGGTGGAAGTAAATGATGACGTACTTGACTTGCGTATCATGATTATTATTTTCGGATGTGTCGTTTACCTTCGTCATATATTCATGTCAAGTGATACCAAATTTAGTATATGTGGAGCTAGCGAAACGGCCGCGAGCACGCTATTAGCGTAGTTTGTCGTGATGTTCTTACATGACACGCGTGTCGGATTATCACGTTTGCACTAGTCATATATTTTGTCATCCATTCACGTCGCGAAACACCGAATTTGGCATATGTGGAGCTAGCAAAACGGCCGTGAGCGCATCATGAAGGGCTTGACGCGCGAGCACGCTGGGCACAGCGACGCTACGTTAGCAAAGCGGGAGCACTTTATAAGGCTGGTGCACACTGGCGACTAGCAGCGGTCGCGCGACCATTTGCGACTGGCGACCAAAAAGCGACTGATGTTCACACCGGCAGGGGCTGCATGCGAGGAACCGGAAGTCGCAAAAGCTGAGAGTCACGTCCGGATCTCGTTATCAGCGAGAACTCTAGATACCGGCGCCAATCAGCTGATCACCGCCAGCTGACTGAGCTGAGTGAGCGGAGCACACCGGGCGCGCCGCATTCATTGTTTTCGTACGTTCTCGCACAGCGTTCTCAACAGCGTCAAATTCGATTCAAGCGAAGAACAAGACATTGTCATGGTGCTGATGCGCTGTGCCATGGTGTCAGCGCTGGTATCACGGATGCATCAAAAAAAAAAAAAAAAACGGTAGTGGGTGTGACCGTCCTTTCGATCACGGGAGTTGGCCGGCCATGCAAGCCGCCTGCCTCCCGAGCTGCGCTGAGATGACGAGGAGTATTTTCGAGAGTCGTACGTATTCAGAAACGGTCCTTGAATATAAATTGACTTGCCACAGTCTAACGCGGCTCGCACAACGCGTCTGGAACGCGGTGTCTTAAGTCGTTGCAAGGCATGAAGCACAAACGCGTTCCAAACGCACTGCATTGAAGGTGGTGACAAATCAAGTTCAAGACAATAAAACGGTTCTGAATTCGGGGAAAAGATAGTGCACAATTTATTTTCTCTTTATTTTGACGGTGTTTACCTTCTGGCCAATACCGCCACGTAAATTGGACGCTTTGCTTGAGCTGCTGCGCCCCGCCATCTCCAAGCCAAGTGTTCCGTGGTGGCCATGGTGCCACAGACTCAAAGGAACGCACTAGTTTGTATCTGGCGGCAGGAAGCCAGTGCAACGAAAAAACAAAGAAACAAACATTGAACATCGCTGATTGGTTCCAGCCGCTTTGCGACTGCAGTCGCGCGACTGAAAAAATCGGTAAGGAAGCGACTAGCCAAAGCAGTCGCTTTGCGACCGTTTGCGACCGTTCGCGACCATTCGCAAATAGTCGCGCGACCGCAGCTAGTCGCCGGTGTGCACCAGCTTTATATAGTCTGATGCCAGGCGTGACCAGCGTCCACGCCGCTCCTACGGACGCTGTTCGCGTTTGGCACGAAATGCGACATCCTGCATTTCGCGCTGATGCCATAGTTGAACAACTACTCCATGCCTATGCGTTACCCAGACAACACTGTATCTCCCTCTATTCTTGACGGAGGGCCGCCGGACGCGCTGAAACGTGCATGCGTCAAAGCAACGCAGTGCGGCGCGCGTCTGCGAGTATATGGCAGGATGGGTGCCTGGCGTGGCAACGCCTGCGTGACGCGACGAGATGAACGCCGGCGAGCACGTGCACCACGTCACGTCAAAATGTATTGGTGTCTTGACTGTGGCATGTAGTCATGTTTTCACATCACGCGAATCTCATGATTATCATGCTTGCACCAACCGCATACCTTTGCCATCCATTGCCGTCACGTAATACCAAATTCGGCATATGTGAAGCTAGCGAAATGGCCGCGAGCGAATCATCAGTGTGGCAAGTAGTCAAATTGTTACATGACACGCATGTCATGATTATCATGTTTGGATGTGTCATTTACCTATATCGTCCGCTCGCGTCGCGTAATGCCGAGATTAGTATACGGGAAACTAGCGAAACGGCCGCGAGCGCATCATGAGCGTGGCATGTAGTCATGTTGTTACATGACACGCATCTCATGTTTATCTTGTTTGCACCAGTATCAAACTTTCGTCATCCATTCACGTCCCGTAATACTAAATTTCGTATAAGTGAAGCTAGTGAAACGGCCGCCAGCGCATCATGAGCGTGGCATGTAGTATTGTTGTTACGTGACACGCATCTCACGATTATCATGTTTGAGTTTGAGTTTTGAGTTTGTGTTTATTCAACCACGTGGCAAGTACACGAAAATACACTGTATACGTGGTTTGGTGCGAAGGAAAAAAAGCTGCATTTCACAGCTTGACTGGCCCCTTCACCCAGAAAAAAATCTAAACTACAAATTTACAAAAAAATTACAAAAATTACAGGCAGCGGAAAGCGACAATACCAAAAGAAACACGCAAGTGGCCCATGACAGCAAATAATGGAATCACAACTCTAAAATACATACAAAAATATTCATAACAAAGCAATGCATGAAAGAATAAAAACTGAATAAGCATTACAAAAATCACCCAACATTCATTTACAACACAATAAGCACATCCGATTTAACATTTCAGTTTTGGACAATATACGCAGATTATCAGTTGCACCTGTCATCCTTCGTCATCACATACCTTCGTAATCTATTCACGTACCGTAATACCAAATTTGGTATTTGTGACGCTACCGAAACGGCCACGATCGCATCATGAGCGTGGAATGTAGTGATGTTTTCACATGCCACACGTCATAACTTTCATGCTAGGGTCTGTCGGTTGTGTTCTCCATGCAATCATGTCATACCATACCAGTTTTGCAACATGCCATGTGAACGAAACCACCGCAAGAGCTGCACAACTATGAAATGTAAATCATGGTATTCATGATATCCATGTCATGATTTTCCTGTTATAACTAGTCAAATATGTTCTTCATACAATCATGTTATGTCATACCAAGCTTGGTATTGATACCATTATCGAAACGGCCAGGAGAGCTAAAAGTCGTATACGCGGCTAGACAGACAGACAGACAGACACAGATAGATAGATAGATAAATAGATAGATAGATAGATAGATAGATAGATAAATAGATAGATGAATAGATAGATAAATAGATAGATAGATAGATAGATAGATAGATAGATAGATAGATAGATAGATAGATAGATAGATAGATAGATAGATAGATAGGCACGCTCAAAGTCGCTGAAGTTCGTAAAGAAATGCTTCGCGTTTAAAAATATCTAAGGAGGGTAAAGGCCAAAAGCCCGTGTATTTTGCGGGGTCAGCGTGCGTTAGAGAACACTACAGAGTCAAATCTTCCGGAACGCTACACGCCAGTGGACCTCAAATTCTTGTAGTGGTTTCAACACGCAACATCTCACAAATTGTTAATAATGCCTTTGCATAATACCATATCAAAGTTGTCCAGAGCTCCATTGATTACGTCAGAGAGAGGCATTTTAAACACTCTCACATAGTGTACACACAGGGAGCGTGTTAACGTTGCCGTATCGCGTCTGTATCAATCGTGGCGTATACTACGTCATTCTGTTACATCCCTGGGCTGGCTGCCTTGGCATGCCCCTTGAAAGAACGTATTTGTCTATTTACAAGTATTAATACGCTCCTTTCTCTGGCACGGGTCTTTTTCGACGTGACAGGATGTCGACAGCGAAGTTCTTCCTGTCGACAGTCGGGTCATATTGATAATCGAACGTTGTTTAACGCCGTCATACCGAGACCACCGTTTTTTATTACTCGGCTCACATGAGCGGCTCAGAGGAGGCGATCATCACGGAAATGGTGAAGCAACACCCACTAAAGAGAACAACAAAGGAAGCAAGGACAGGATCTCATTTATTGGAACGGTGGAGGAGCTATACTTGCATGACGTGCGCGAAGCTCATACACTTTTGACGTTCGCCCGGCAGCCTGGAAGTGGGCCAAAGAAAAGGAAAAAAAAAACGGCGATGATGAAACTTGCGAGCGACTTTTATTCTTTTTATGCGTCGTTTCAGCAATAACGCGTTACCAGCGTCGCCTAACAGGGATCTTGGGGAGCGATCGAACTGTGGGGAACACATTTGGGAAATAGGGATCTTTGGTGTTCGGCGCTATCGGAAACACATGAGGCTGCGATGAGCCCCTGCTAACGACCACTTAAATACTGGCACCACGGATAGTGAGGGCGATGGGGAAATTTTTATCTATGCCATATTCGTGAGGTTTGTATCCCCCCCCCCTTTTTTTTTGATCATAATTGCATCACGTTAGGTACGTCAATAAACAGGCGTTTTGGGTTCGGAGTAAAAAAAAAACGAGTATAATTGGAAATAATAGAACGCAGCGCAGTTGCTCCTAGGTTCAACTTACGTATAAAGAAACAGGTGTCATTAGGCAGGCGTTAGGAATTTAGATTTCGTCGAATAATTGGAAATCTGAACTTCGCACAGAAGGTTATTCGCAGAAAGAAGCCTACCTCCTGTCTCACTTACTGATTAACTTTATCTGCAACAGCATCATGTTACACTGTCAGCCCCACTTGAACTATTTCATGGTAGGAAGAGCCAGAAAAGACGCGTACTCAAGAACCAAAGCACTACCTATATAGAGACATTGCGCAAATATCCCACAAATAACATTCAACCAGAATTAAGCAATGAAACGATAGCTGAGACAATTTACTAAGCAACACGGTAATGTTTTAGCATCATAAGAAACTATACAACATGCTGGAAAACTGAATAACCCAGCTTTTCAGTATATTTCGCGCGATTGTGATTACGCACACCAGTGGTGGCGGTGGCGGCGGAGAACTACGGTGTCAAAGCAAACAAAAAAAAAGAAAAGAAGGCTGTTCATGTGAACTCATATATGAAGGGTAAAACACAGCACGACCATGCACGAGCGCAGTGAAGCAAAGGACCAAGGTAAGCGATCATGAAGGAGATGTTACGTGAAAGTTTCGAGCATGAAAATGAGGAAGAAGAAGGTAAATCGGAGCATAGCTGTGCGCAATGAAGTACAGTAAGGGATGGAAATAAAAGTGAGCGTGAGAATGAGTGTTATGAGGGTGAAAGATCAAGGAAAGGAGGCGCGGAGAGGGCCCCGCTGCACCAGAAATTAAGGTTTCCTTTTCCGCCATGCACGTGGAGCAGGCAGCACGTCTGCCACGCCAGCACGTGTTGGTGCGTGAACGCGAGCGTCGCTCAAGGGCGGGCAAACCGCCGCTACGAACTTCGTACAGCATTCATATTGAGTGCACCAGCATACAATTCTTTCCTATACGCTTTAATTTGTCAATTTTTATTGCTCCCTAATACTATACCGGTATCACGCGGTCACTTTTAATCGTGATCAGTGTCTATATCCGGAATAACAACGATCCGAAAGAAGTGCTGCTACACGATCGCTTATAATCGCCATCAGGCGTGATCGGGATCTGGACTATCGTGATTCACGCATCGCGATCTGCATGACAGATCGCGATTTCGCTGTCGTCTGCACCCCGTGGCCGAGCTTGTTGAAAGCACAATTAACAAGAAAATTGAGCATAGTTCAATAAGAAACACTTTAAAACAGCTTGATGTTTATAAAAGAGCAAATTCTTAACTGCCTAAATTGGAGCATTATCTGAAATATCTCATACTTTAAGATACATATCGACCACCTGTAGTTACGGGAGAAGCAGACGACAAGCAGATGACCGCTGCCTTCCGCGCTTAGCTCAACTCTCGCACCGTCGGAGCTGTTGGAGTACCTCGAAGCCAACTGATTATGAGTGTCGCAAGCCTTTCTACTACGTCACAGTGTACGCGTACTTTGAAGTCGGATGAAAAGGCCTTTACAGCAATTGACCACTGGCAAGAGAGATTGAAAAACTTGAGGCATCAGAAGCGAAACTCTGGTGCATACAATGAAATTAACACTGCGGACGCTTCGTTGCGATTAGACGGCTACGAGCGCAGGCCATCAGAAATTAAAGTGAAGGTTGAGAATATCGCACAGCATTACAGCAAGTAAAACTTTATCGAATGATGGATATATAAAGTTACTTTTGTAAGTTTTAACGTTCGATCGGTTCTTACACGAATAACATTGCCGATAAAGGGTTCTACAGAAACGTCGTACGTCGAGTTTTGTCAGTGATTTTTTTGCGCGTTGCGTCTGCTTAGGGTCGTGTAATAAAACCTTAGATTTTCTTTTTTGTCTGATATTTATAGTCTTGCTACTGTTCTCAGACTGTGTGTTTTCATACATATAATTCATGAATATGTTTAAATATTCATCACCTTAGCGACCTCAACTGCACTCGATGCATTATTTTTAGCTAGATATTACAAATAATCTGGATGCATCCGTAAATATTAATATACTATCTATGAATAACGACTCCATATTTCAGTTACCTCTGCTTTGCTTTCACCCCCTCTACCCCCCACACATTATGTAATGCCCTAAGAGAGCCGTAATATATTCTTATTATATAAATAAATAAATAAATAAATAAATAAATAAATAAATAAATAAATAAATAAATTCTGCATTGATGTCTGTGTACTAACTGGGTGCACTCCAGGAAGAATGACTTGGATATTGGAATGACAAAACTAAAGCCGTGGCGCTCTTTACGCCACGTATAATCTCGTTCAGAAAACTGCGCGTGCAGATAAACCGCTGCAGAAGCTCCCGAGAAACCAACAAATGAATCAAAACTGTCATATCTCGGGCGCCAATCTAACTCTCATCTTAAGCTAGGCACGGAATTCACGGATCGAATTGCAAGGCACGGAATTCAGTGAGCTTCGGAGAGTGTGACGATGAAAAAGCTAAAACTGAACACGGTGAAAAAGCAGCACAATGAATTCGCAGACTGAGGTAATTAGAACTCCATATAATCGAAGCAAAGAGCGTTGAACGTGTTCGTCATATCCTGGCTTTTCGGTGCTTCTTGCCTGTATTCTCACGCTTCTGTGCTTCGCCCCTGCTCACTTTTAGCCTGTACGAAACAGCCGTATTTGCATTTGCAAAAAAAAAAAAAACGCATCTAATACGATGAGGTTGAGATTCTGTCACTTTTTTTTGCTGTTTTACTGTGCCTGTTTTCTTGCCTATTTTTTGCGCTGCTTATCTTTTTTTCTGTTTTAGTGTACAGCAACGTAAGGTAGTTGATGTGTGCACAGCTTAACGAGACAATGCTACTTATTGCTATCTTCACAGATGTAAGCGGTTCTTTTGTCGATAGTTCAAGGCACGGACAGACACTCCGACTGCATGGACTTGTCTTGACGAGCAGCCGGTGTGCTGTTTCCGCGCATACCTGTCATCTTCTGCTGCGGAGTGACAGTCTCTCGCCGCTATGAATTGCAGAAAAGTAGCAATGCTTCCGAGTGCTTTATTTTTTCTTATTGGACTCCTAGGTGCAATGTAGACGCCGCACAGGCAAGAAGTTGCCGAGGAACGTGAATTTGTGCTTAAATCTGCGATGTTTTGTTTGGCATTTTATCTTTGAGTCGTTTGCCACAGGACGCGCCTGAGTATGCTGGAACCTTGTTGAATGTCTCGCAATGTTGCCGATCGGTTCTGCGGAGTTCCCCAAGGTGGCAGAAGGGTTAGAAAAGGGAACCTGGGAAGTTTGTAACACGGTGCCACAATTATGTATACGGATTTCTCGAATTGAGAGCTTCTTAGTTGTCGAAAAATTCGTCCGGGTCTGATGACGAAAACCGAAACCAACCCATTTCCAGGTTGGTCGTCCTACCATATTCGGGATGCTCTCTGATTACATGCGCGCATATTTGGCTGAATTTTGTAACCTACGTGAGTACCAGCAATGGCACTGGAATACGAGCATACACCGAAAATGGCAGTCGACGCATGTCACCGAAAATAAAATTATCGAAGCAGGAAAATTCTCATGTGCATATACGCTTATCTCAGGCGAAGTTAAGAATTTTTTTTCGTGGCGTATCTTTGACATAAAATTCCTATCACCACATTGCAAGCTAAAGAGAGAAAAAGCTGTCACACCCTACACCGACTTCGTGGGGGCAATTGCCTCCACGAGCAGTCAAATTTACCCTGTTTCCGGCAAGGGGGGAACAACGAACACTTAGTCTGCTAAGCAGACTAAGTGTTAAAATCGGCGTTGTTTGTGCACCGAGAACGCGACATAGACGCAAATAGGTTTAGGATTAAAATCATCACATTGCGTGAGAAGCGTACCCAGGTCATATGCGTGGCAAGCAGTTGTTTAACCGGCGAGCCATGCCAATGCTCGAAAGTGCTTCGTTGAACATAAATGCTACAAGAATGTCACGTACTGGCAGCAGTCGCTTGAACGCATGTATTACTGCGTGGCAAAATTGTAGAATCGGTGTCAAAGCATGCAAATTGCATAAGGAGCGGGCTGTTTCAAGCTGCCCATTCATTACGCATCATGCAACTGGGCAGGTGAGCGCTGCCTTGAGGACGACGATCATTCTATACTTCACAGTGGTGTTAACTCTATTCTGGCACATTCACCAGGACGCTTCCTAAAGGTCGCAAATTCAAGCCGAAAGTCGCTAAACGATGATGATTAGGGTGATATTTTTTCCCAAGTCTAGCTTTTTTAACTTGATAAAGCATGTAAATAGATTATTTTTTACTTAAGCAATATTTCAAATCCTGTATCTCTTGTGGCGAATGAAGTTGGACTGCGCTGATACTCCTGGCTACGCCACTGTGAACCGGTGAGCCCCTGTATTCCAACTGTTTGCGGTGAATCGTGAGCCGCTCGCCGCTTTGCCCATATCTAACTGGAACACAAGGAGTGCTCGGAACGGCCACATTGCACGCTAACGATCGCAGCGCCACAAGGAGATTGATCATGTATGCTTTGGCCCCACCCTTTGAAGCTCGTTCAGAGCATTTTACTTTTCTCTCAGTATACCAATTTTCTATGTATGTTTTAGAAACACTCCATCTCAAAATCTGAAAGTCCCCAGAAAAATCGCTAGGACTCCTAAGAGATAGCATTGTTGCTAACACGACTGAGAAGACGCTAAATCTGGCAATTTTCTCGCTAAATTAACACCACTGATACTTCAGCGATTTGCGTTCTCGCTAAATTAACACCACTGATACTTCGGCGATTTGCGTTCTCGCTAAAGTAACACCACTGATACTTCAGCGATTTGCGAAAGGAATAATAATGGCGTAGTGGGCACTTCGTAACTGAACTTGCAATACATGTTCTAGCATAGTTTGCAGCGGCCAGTGTTACACCCACAAACGTTCCTTTCCTTGCGGCATGGCGATACTCAAATGGCCCGATTATGCTATCGCCGTCTATACTTACAGGCGACGCTCAAGCGTCATCCAAGTTCTATTCCCCAAATTTCCCCCTAGACCGCGCTTACACACCACTTAGAGATATCCCAGTTGCATGAAGTTTTCTTTGTAACATTCTAGCGCATAAGAAATAACAAATAGTTACTAGCCTTTTACATGCAAGCCTTAAACTTAATCTGAATTCTGACCGCATTTAATTCATTCATCTACTGCTATTAATCTGCAAAAAAAGAAAGATTGAAAAAATAGAAAGGTAGCTTGAGTATGCTTTGAGGTGCCCTTAAAACGAGGAAAGTATTTAATCTTCAAGAGTAACAAAATTAATCGAGTGATGCGCAACTGCTCAAATGCTTCAGGATCATCGCAGTGGCGGGCTCAGGAATTAATTGCACTGCAACAGTCAACATGACATTGGTGATTAATTGCGTGCTGCATAAGTGCGTGAACTGTCAAATTGACTATGCACTTTATAATCAACCCTGTGGAAAACAATAAACGTGATTAGATTAGACCTGCGCTCCAGTACTACAACCAATGTAACTCTAAAGCACAAGAATCCTGCTTTCGGCACTGGCGTCAGGTGGCACCAGCTTTCTTACCTCTATTTAAGTAGAGTGGCACGAAAGAAGGACATCACTTTTTCCGATGCGCGGTGAAAAGGAGGTACTCGCCAATACGCTCGCACATAATATTTGTGAGGCACGGATGAACACTGAACTTGCAACTGGGCTTCATTAGATCGCTACGCATCCTCATCTAGTCCCACCACAAGGGAAATAAGTTTGGTGCCATTTCATCTGGAAATACTTCGTGAAGTGTGCAGTTGGCACAAGGAATGCCCAGTCCTGGTAATCTCATTGAAACCAGAATCAGCATTCCCACCGGTTGCAGCGAAGCTTTCTGCCTCCCTTTACGTTACACAGCAGGCGCCAGGCCGGCCTGCGTATATGCTTGGGCCTATGCATCACCGTTAATTAATCGTACCATTATTATTATAACTTTTGTTTAATACACCTAACATTAATGGCAGAGTACTTCAATGCTTTCTGCACCCTATATACCTACGATAATACCGCGAGAAATCTGGACCAGCTGCAAGCTAACCGCTTGGCTGTACTATGTAGTACGTACGTACTTCGCATGCCCTTAAACTGCTGCTATCACAATGGAAACGCTTGTGTCAGAAACAGCCACTTTTAGACGTTCGCGACGCGCGCCTGCCTGCCTCAGTTGACAGAGTCATCTGCGCCGCGAGAACTATGGGAAACGCATCCGCCTCGCCAACGCAACCGGAAGCTGAAACGCGGCGTGTTACGCCAGGCGAAAGGCAAAGAAAACGTCAAGCCTCCGCGATGGAGACGCGCCATTGAACGAGGCCTCCCATTCGGCAGCGCAGCGTCTGCCCTATCTACACTGCCAGGAAATGGCTGTGACTCACCCAAGCAGCAACGGCAATCAGGCTGTCGGGCGTCGCGCGGCCAGGCCGGGAAGAAAGACAAAATGAGAGCACCTCCATTCTCGCCTCAAAGGCTCGCCACACCGTCGGCAACGTTTTAACGATGCAAGGTGAGGAGGAGTAAAAGAAAAAAAAAACTTGACGTGAATATTTTGTATCAACTTGTTTTTCTATCTTTTCGTCGGTCATGAACGAAAGAAACACAAAGGTCTCCCGTATTTCGGAGTGAAGTTAGTAAACCGGAGCCATCGTTGCTCGATGCGGAAGACCGTACAGCTTGGATTCTTCACGGTTCATTAAGCAGCAACCATTAGATCACATCCAAACCAACTGCCGCCTTCCTTTAGGAGACAGAAGTTCTCTGCGTCTCGTAGGGTGCATATTTTCTGCAGCGGAAGGAATAAAATCGCCTAGTTTGAACGGCGTAGCTTCAGTGGTGCCACTCATCGAGCCCACGTGCACTCAAACGTACGTTTATCACAGGCAATGATATACAATAGTGAATTAGGTTTGCAACAGATGTATTTTATCAATACGGAAGTAGTGATAAAATTAAGCTCGTTATAATCCGACGTTCATAATTCATGGCGAGTTCCAACTGATATTTTGTACTGCTATACATCACGGGTGTCCTGAATTTAACTTACATAGCGCACCCTTATAGGCACCTTACATTTAAAATGCAGAGCATTTCTTGAAATTTTGGACTTTAGGCGCACCTCTCAAACTTTGCTGTAGTGAAATTTCAGTAATTAGGTTACATAGTTATTGATGCAGTAACTAGGTTGCATACATATTGATGTTATGAGCTATCTCTTGATTATTGTTTGCAAAAAAAGTAGCATATGGCAAAAACGCTTGTGCCAGAAAAGAAAAGAAAAGAACAAAAACTGAGAAATTAATCTGAGTGCCAAACGCCATGCTGGAGAGGGGAGGGGGGTAGGCCTACAGGAAAGCTACGTAGCATCTGGGCCTAGAACAAAGGCTACTCGAAAGCCACTTCTCTGGAATTTTCCGGCCGACAACTTCTTCCCGACAGCTCGGCAACCAAAGGTTTCAAACGTTTCTTCCCGAGGGCTTTTGTTCAGGTAAAACGTCGCAGGTTTGTGCGGTCCCCTCCTCCAACTAAGTCGAACGATGACTCCAAAGCTTCGGGAGACGCGTCGTCAAAACAGCGACGTTTATCTGTTAATCCCCGGAGAGAAGGATGGCGCCAAGTCTCTGCTGATGGGACGGCAAGCAGACATTTGGAAATAATGAAGACGAAGACATTAACGGGACATGGTGGGGCGAGTGCTCTTCGAAGTTCATTACGAAGACGCTGAGTGCCCCAGTCATCTACAGAACTGAAGAAACTGTCCTCGATGCTCAGCACAGTCCGGTTCTCGTCAGTTCCAACGGGGGGACTGGTCAGCTTGGCGAAGGACACTGTATTTTAATCTAGGCACTTTTTTGATGCTCGCTGTGAGGCCCAGTGGGTTTTGTGATGCCATGAAGATGTCTGCGATTTCATTGTCTACGTGATGTTGATAAATTCTGCAAGAATAAATAATAACTTTTTGTTTAATATAAGTCATTCTTTTTTAGAAAGAGTAATTATGTGCTGTCATTACTTTCAACAAGCCATAATCTGTAATATACCTTAATTGCATTTATAATAGTCCACCAAGGCAATTAGTAGCGTAACCTAATTACTTTTCAGCAGCAGTATTGTAATTCTGGCTTCCATCCACTCATTCATCTATTCATCCGTCTTTCCGCCCATAGTCCGTTAGTTCATATATAGATTTATTTATCTATCATCTAGCCTCCTACGACTCGGTGTTCTCGTGGTCGTTCATTAAGTGAACATATTACATACTTCGCTTGACATAAAGGAACCATATGTCAATTGTAAATGGCAATTCACGCTATGAAAACTGTGCTATGCATCTGTTGCGTCGTATGCCATGCACATAATCAGAATGGATGTGCACAGGGACCGTCTCATAATTTTGGTATAGCCCCGCCACGGTAGTCTAAAAGCTAAGATACTCGGTTGCTGACCCACAGGTCGCGGGATTGAATCCCGACTGCGGCAGCTGCATTTTAGATCGAAGCGAAAGTGCTGTAGGCCCATGTGCTCAGATTTGGGTGCACGTTAAAGAACCCCAGGTGGTCGAAATTTACGGAGCCCTCCATTAAGGCGTCTCTCATAATCATATGGTGTTTTTTGGACGTAAACCCCCCCATATCAATCACATCAATCAATTAATTTTTATAGATATGCCAAACTTTGCATAGCACGTCATGAAGAACACAACTGACAGGTCATAACATTAAAACTTACGGCATGCATGTCGTGTATCGCATGGCATAAATGCAAGACACCCTCGCGATGCCATAGTAGTCATGACATAGTGTTGCTGTGTACCATAATGTGACCACTTTAGGTGGTCACATTCCGGATATTGTGCGCATATTGAAGTGGCATGGCCAACATCCCGCCGACTACATCGCATAACATCGAGTGCCACAGTGCGTGGAATGTGCCGTAATTTTCATTATTCACAACCTCCTTATATTCAGCCTCACTTGTCGCACAGTTCTATAGCCTTTCTTGGATAGAAAGTTCTACAGCAATTCAGAAAAACACTCATAGCGTAACATTGACGTCATTTGCATCGTTATTTTTTTGTTGTTTCAATCTCTGTTGTCGTGTTCTCATTGCTGTCGCTTGCTGCACTGGAGGGAGCTTTGATGAGGTTGCGTGAGTGTTTCATTAAGTTTGGAACGTTTGTCGGGGTTGCGGGTGTTACTAATGCTTCAGCGTTGTGTTGATCGGAAACAAAGCCTCGGCCTAACCCAGCCCGACCTAATCATTTGGTTGAATTTCAAGCTCGTGGTAGGCACTTCGTTAACAAGCCTCAAGAAGCAATTTAATGGGCCGATCATGCGTGCGTCTGTTCTGCCCCGAAGTGGACGACAGAAAATGAGCATGGTGTACTCACGCAATGAAGTTTCTGCAATCGGTCGCGAAAGAGAGGGGCAAATCTCAGCAGGGTTTCACTGTAACAAACAAACAAAATATCCAAGTCACGCACTAGCGCACAGAGTTGCCGCTGTGGCGTTAATTTATGGTAAATTATCGAGGTAAGCTCGGCGTGGTGCTGGGTCAAGATAAGAGCTGTTCTCGCGAAGGCGGCTTTTCGAGGGAAGCAGGCTTTACGCTGCGAGCTACCTTGGCGCTTGCTCGACCTGAACTTTGCTTCACTGTTTACCGACAGGATGATGAGTTGGATAATTGCCAAAGAGCAAGCAGTCTCGCGCAGAGCGGCCCCGAATCATTCGGGCTCCATTACGCGATTGGTTAACGTGCGTCGGCGCTGGCAGACGTTATCCTTGCGCGGTGTGAGGATGCGAGGCAGGCCGGCAGGTGGCGCGTGCTAAGGCTCGCCAATTAAAGAGAAAGCGAGGTGGTAAACTATGCAGAAACACTGACTCGAAGCACCTTCCATCGCGGCGAAGATGAGGTGTCGCGAGTAATCGTTAGACCATATATATAGGATGCGCCGCCTCTCAGCCACCGAGGTGCCGAGGTGATATCGACCGAGGCGCAGTAAATTGGGGAGAGGAGAAGCTGGCTAGTTCGGCTCACGACGAGCAGCATACGCGGCCACGTACAGGCGTGCTCAATGCGAGTTGCGAAAGGGCTCCCCATGGTGTAACGATATACGCGGTAACACCGACAAACATCGAACGATGTAATCGATACATTGGTCGCTATGTTTTTTTTTTTTGATAGCCGCACGTTTTATTGTCTTGTTATCGCAGTCATTCGACATGAACTACTGCGCGAGATGTTCTGCCGCTTGCGGTGTGTCGTGGTGAGCGTGTCGTTGTCCATCGCGTGCCTCAATCAATCGTGTTCACGAGGTACAAGCCGAAGCACGATCATGTATTCGTCACTTTCTTGTCACCGCTAAGTTCGTGATATGTGCCGGCGATTTAGTCATATAGCAGCTTTGTGAGGCATAAATGTAATAAATGCGAATAAATTCTTAGTGAACAATAGACTTTTTTGATTGACTGATTTGTGGGGCTTAACGTCCCAAAGCCACCATATGATTATGAGAGACGCCGTAGTGGAGGGCTCCGGAAATTTCGACCACCTTGGGGTTCTTTAACGCGCACCCAAATCTGAGAACACGGGCCTACGACATTTCCGCCTCCACTGGAAATGCAGCCGCCGCAGCCGGGATTTGAACCCGCGACCTGCGGGTCAGCAGCCGAGTACCTTAGCCACTAGACCACCGCGGCGGGGCAATAGACTTTTTTACTGTATCTATCTATATTTATCCACCTACGTATGGCTGCTCTCATGGCCGCCTCCTTTAGTTGGTATATACCGAAATGACGATAGGAGAGTATGACAGAGTGGCAAGCCGGACTTGCAGGTTATAGCAATTATTGTTATGGCTTTGCGTACCAAGACCCCGATATGATTACGAGGGAATTCTAGCGAAGGGCTTCAAAGTATTCACCCATTTCGGCTTCTTTAGCATGCACCTAAATTTTAGTAGATGGGCCTCCAACATCTCGTATCCAACGAAATGCAGCTGCCACGGCCAGGATTCAATCCCAGGACCTGCGTGTTAGGAGTCGAGTACCATAATCACTGGACCACCGTGGCGGGCAATCACTAATTTTGATTGCATTGTTGGCTATCCGCTTTCATAATGATGTAAGAAGCAATGCATGTGCATTCCCGCGACTCGGAAAGCTTCGAGGGTTGATCGACCCCTGAACGCCATCGATCGCGGTAGTTGGGACATGTACACCATTCCAACGTAACGTACACTTACTCTCGGTAAAACTGACGTCTGTGCTGTAACACTAATCTTGATGTCAGACCGTATGCATCCGTAAGACGGCAGTGTATGTCGAGGTGCCAGGTAAGCCTGCAATATGCGCACAATTACTCAATTTACGCAAAGTGATTGAATCAGCTCGCGACACTTTGCTAAAGAAAAAGGGAGCGAATTCAACATCGGGGGCCACTCTCTGGCTGCTTTGCGGGAAATAGAATCCCGAAATTCGTGGGATCTGTCGAATCTTCTTTTTGTTTTTTGCAACATGCGGGTGCTTTGAAGTGAGCCACGCACGCAAGCTGCCAGTGAAGTTTACTTGTGTGTAGTTGATCTCTACATACTCTGATGCTCTCTCTATCCAACTTCCCGATTCATTTGTTCAAGTACTCTCTGCATGATTTGAAGGTATATTGATGTTGTGCAGTGCAGTTGTGGCCGCCTTGCCAAGAAGGCTGAGTCCACGAGCGCCAATTTCATGTAGGCGAACATTTTGCGGTCCGTTCGGCCTTCCAGCTGTCCCTTCCTTTCCTCCTGCCTACGGAGCGCAAGGCGGATTGATCGAGGACAGGCTCTGAAACCTGCAGTGTCTACGAAAGATGGTGCACCTTCTTCGAGGTGATAACATTCTATGAGCTGCACGTGAATGATTAGACAACGTCTGCTTCCCTGCAGTTGCAATGTCGTGAAGCTTAACACACTTTTGCTATGCCATTTACGAGGATATTTTACAGCGAAGTTGTATATGCGTACTCCTCTAGTTCGTAGGAGAATTTCGCGGTGTAAACAAAAAAAAACGCCGAAAAATACAAATAGAATATATTTTCAATTCGAAAGAGAATTGGACACAGACCTTCGACGTGGCAAGTAGGTGTTCTATACCAGTCAGACACGCAACTTAATAGACGCGTCACGAACGCGATCGGACCCTCATCGTTGCTGGGACTGTCAATAAACTGTTGGAGTATAGTGCTCTACTTTATTCTCTTCTTTTCGACCCCTTTTTTTTTTCACAAAGGGTATTGAGCGCTTGTGTTGTCTACGTTTGTATGTTTTGCACCCGTGTCTTATGCACCATCCAGTCCCAGTTACGTATTCTGCGCCACAGGTGAGTGTACGTAAGCAATGTAAACAGCAACTCGCCCCCCCCCCCCCCCCTAAAAAAAGCAACGTATTTTTGTAGCACCTCGCAGGCTGCGCGCTTTTTTAGAGGTAGGTAACATATATTTGCAGCCCGCGAGCCTGTCCTACAAGGCGCTATATTTCTGCCTTTTTTTCATTTGTGCTGGCGTACCTAGATGAAGAGAAGTTCCATCGAGTGATTTTCTCAGATTCTTGCGACCCCCTCCCCTCCACCCCCCCATTTTTTTTATGGAACCACTACTCTCTGTTGGCGGGATTCATGTGCTGCTAAAAAAGTGTAGATTGAAGGCGCACCGCACTCGCACAGCCGCTGTAAATGTCACGAGTACCATCCTACGGGGTCCCCGATTTTTTTTTGTTCTTTATACAGCCAGCTAATGCGCATTGCGTTCCGAGAGAATAACATTCATATGACCTCTTGTGTGTCTCAAGCATAAGATTTAGCATGCTAATAATGTTCGAAGCAAAATCAAAGAACAGCGAACACACCCCAGACATGCCTCGTTTGGCTTTTCCACAGCCCCCTCTACAAACCCGCTTGAATGGAAGCGGCACGCGGAGTCAAAAGACAAATCCTGAAGTCTCCTTCCGACGTTGATAAGTAATGCTATAGGCTACAGTATGAAGTGTAGCGGTAAATCAAAATCGATTGAACATTTGGCTGCACCCACTGGCTGACTTGTTCCATGGAGAACTGTGTAATTGACCTAGGTGCATGCTAAGAAACAGAAGGTGGTGAAAATAATACATAGTCTTCCAGTACGGTGTGCCTCATAATGATATCGTTGATTCGGCACGTAATTCCCCAGAATTTAACATAGAATATTGGCGGCGCCCATTTTTTTTCATTCAGTAGTTATCGTTTGCCGTGATACGGGCTGCGAAAAACGGTAAGCTGTAAATTCGTGGCATTTACGATTGTGAAGGGATCGACAGCGTGTACTCTCTCAGACCACGTTGCAGGCGTGGTCGATCACTTCAGACTGGCCCAACGTGGTCCCTTTTCTGTTCCTGCTGTACACAAAAAGCTGGTGATGTCAACGCTCTACGAGACGCCTACTCCGTACAGGGAGCGAGAGAAATACGCGTCATTTCATGCAAGAGATATTGCAGCGAAACTGTTACGTCACACTGAAGCGATCTTCACAGTAAACGACACGCTGCTTAGTCCACCAGGTTAAACAACGAACGCGCACACAAAAGCGCTCCGTGTGCGTGTTCGTTTTTTAACGCTGTGTGCGCTGTTGTATGCCGTAATTACCCATCAACTAACGCGCAAGTCTGTCTTAAGTTGTGTGCGACCATTTGTCGAGCGGGGAATGAAGATGCGAAAGGGTGCGACCTGTCCGATTTATTTTGCCTGGTACAAGTCAAATCGAAAGCTTGCGCTCCCACTTGCTGGCTGAAATTGCTCCACTTTAATACTTTAGCGTATATAGCAATTAGGGGCTCTGTCACTGCACAAAAGACGCATGTTCGATAAGCCTGTTTTACCAGCTTGATATATATAAACAGATTTAAAAGTGAGCAGAGCCAACTTTGTACTTCTCGTACTTGACGACGACGACGACGACGACGACGACGACGACAACGACAACGACAACGACAACGACAACGACAACAACAACAACAACAACAACAACAACAACAACAACAACAAAAACACTACTACGGCGTCCTTTATATGCGTTAAATAAAGAAGGTTATTGCGGGCAGAGCATGTATGAGTGACTAAAGTTCCCCAGCTCCGAGAAGACAATGGGAAAAACCGCAGAGTGCGCTAATGAGCTTAGATGAGTCCCGCAGAAAAGTTGCACGTGACAGGCGGGGAGACTTCCCCGTCGGGTGCAGGAAGCGCGCCTTATCGGTGCACACGTGCTCGGCCACCGTGAGTCCTAATGAGCCGCGTAAAACCTGTGCTGACGCGAGCGGAGCGATGAGGGCATTCAAAGTCAGACACACCGTACTTATCATTCTGCAAAAAGATCCCTTTCGTAACCAGACATTTCGAAGAAAACGCAGTTATGACACAGTAAATGACAATAACGCCAGCTTGTTCAGTTACGCGTGCGTCAACCGCAGCTGACGCAAACTAACAGCTCAACCAAGTGGTTTACCTGCATCGGTAGAGGTGCTAGAAAGCTCCTCTCAATGCGTCCCTTTGAAGAAAGCATCGTCCCTATCCGTAGAATACGAAAGCGATGAAAAAAGAATGTATACACATATACTGAAAGAAAACACAGGAAGCAAGCGAAAAGTGAAGTCCCAGTAGTAATAGTCTGTAATTTTACGTCCCACAACCAAGATGTGACAATGAGAGACGCCGTAGTGGAGAGGTTCGGAAATTTCGATCAATTAGTGTTCGTTGATGTGTTCGGCTATCGTATAGTGTACACGAGCCCCTATAGCATTTCGTGTTTATCGAAAACTCACCACAACGGCGGGGATTAAACCCACGAATATCGCGTTAGCAGCCGACCGGCACAACACCTCTTCCACCACGGTGGACAAAGTTCCAACAATAGTTTGCGCGTGAAATGGCGGGCTGTGGCACCGATCCTGAAGGCTGAGATTAGGGCTAAGGGTTCGAGCAACTGTGAAGCACAGCAAATGCTGATATTTTATGATGACATTAAATTATAAATTATGGCTTGACTGCCCTAACGTGGGAGGTGCCCGCTATGTGTTGTGTCGCACACCTCCGCATCTTTTTCAAGTTTTGCGCCAATCCATCTATCGCATAGTGAGCATATCTACACTATTAAGCGTAGCGTCAGGTTGCATACAGTATCATTTCTGGTGTCGTCACGCACCAATGAGTGTTGTTGGGATACTTAGGTTACCAAAGCATCATTGACAGTGGAAAGAAGCAGCAGCGGAAACGCCACTGTATTGCCATACGCGCTTGTTTTTATTATATTCATGTGACGGAGCTGCCATGGGTGTAACCGCGCTCGTTCAGCACAGGTCGCGCCGAAATGTCCGGGGACATTCCCAATCGCTTGTTTGGATGAGTTAGCGCGCACTACGTGATGGGTATCCGAGTTCATGCGGGAAGCAACCGAGGTACTAACAATAACGGTGGAATCAAGCACGTATTAGGGTATGCAAACAAAACAGTTTGATCGGCGACTCTATACTTGGCACTACCTCTGTATCGTGGGCGTTGTTCGTTTCTGCAGTGTGTTTTAATGGATTTGCTGGACACAAGTTCGCCCAGTAGATTTGTGCAATCCTTAACAATTTGACTTTGTCACCATCACAACAATGTGACGATATTTTCCGCGAGCACGTGACAAAGAGTTCAGTTCATGTCGGGACGACAGGGCATAGTAGTAACCGTAACTACTGATGAAAAACTCGTAATTAATTTTTCAACAACCACTCACGCTTACCTGTGTATTTTCTAGCCACGGTTCTCCTGTGCCATCCTGAAAAGTCATCCAGGTTTCGAGCAACCAAGGCATTGCTGAAATTCCTAAATACAAAGGACTTGCACAAACGGTTGTAGACTCTTAATGGTGCCGTGTACCGAACAAGACTGCCGCTCTGTGTGGTGACGTTATGTCGCGCATGTGAGCTTCTCCTCTCTTTCGTTTTTTCTTTGCTCTTCTTTCGATCTCTCCCATCCCTTCCCCTTGTGCAGGATAGCACGCTGGTTATGGGGAACAGGTTAACATACCTGCATTTCCTCTCTCTCGTTTTCCTTCCTTCTAGCTTCATGAAAGCTTAGACTTACCTTTGACGAAAAATAAAAGACAGCCGAAATTTTTCTTGACAATGCACTCTTTGTGGACGGCATCAGGCCTTGCACGGCGCCGCTATGACTGCGTTATGCTGTCGGGAACAACATGATAATCCAGCGCCTCACGAAGTATCACGTGTCATCGCAGAAGCTTTCGCTCTAAGCCGACATCAGCTTATCGGCATCGAGAGCCAAACTTCGTCGCATGGCTGGTATACTTCTTCCGGATACATTCAGTACAATGTTCTGGAAGCTAGCGAGACTTCTTGCTCTATAGATTCACTCGCATCATTAAATTTTATTACCGGTATTAAGGTTTCTTCTTTGCGTTTTTAGACTGGGTAGTTGATGCAGATCTATAGTGCATGATAAATAAACAAACCCCGCTCTTTACACGGTTGTCGGTAGAGTGTTCAAGATCACTGAGTATCTCTTTATTTTCGTATCCTGGCCTCAACAACTAGTTCGCACAACGCGCAGCTGGAGCACATGTCGTGCCGGCCACGTTTACAACGATGAAATCCAAGCGCGAGACGGGCGGAGTCATACGTTTTGCTGACCGAACTTCTCGCGTAGCTTCCACAGCGTTGGACGTGATGCACGAAACAAAGCTACCCACTCTATATCCACTCTATTTTTTCGCTGCATAAACGTTAAAAGAAGTCGCACGCTAAACAGCGGCTATAGTGTCAAATAACAGAGCAAGTCAAGCCACGGCGCTTGATCGCGCGCAGCGTTCACGCATGCACAGCGAGCCGCTGCGCAGAAATACGAACCGTTGTTGCACTCACCTCTGGCCGTCTGTATATTGTGCTGCATGTACGTATGTGGCTTCATAGTAGCGCCAGATAGAAACATTTCCGTTATAAATGTTTCAACGTGTCTTTCACTTTAGCACTCTGTGACTAGAGACTCTGATCGTTAATATTTCCGTTGCATTAAAGAAAACAAGTAGCATAAACTTAGTTGTCAGCTTTTTTAATACATTTCGACCTGGTGCGCTCTTTCACTTGATACCCAGCGCTCGCAGCGTGCTCGCCTGTCCGTGCTTGCATGCCTTAGCTTTGTTTTTTGGATGGGTCAGTATTTCCTGCACCAGCAATTTATTTAGCTGTGACGCGGTGCATCACATCAAGCGTATCGTGCGCCACTTGCAAGCCTGTATAGTCGTCGTCTACGCAGCCATTAAAGAAGACAGTTAAGTTATAAGACCTATGGAAATGTGCCTTCATCTGCTACTATACAAATGACGATTAGGTAGATCAAGTATTACGTAAAATATGAATTCCGAAGAACAGATCAGGGACGCTTTAACGTCCGCCTGTTCGAATGTAATACCTATCGTTGTTGTCTATTAGTATTCGCGGTGCTAGGCTGTTATCCTAGAAGGTATCCAGGGATCGAATTGAGGCCGCGGCCACTGCATTTTGTTGGAGACGAAGTGTTGCAAGCCCGTGCACTCAGATTCAGATGCACGTTGAAGGACTCCAGATGGTCAAAGTTTGACGAGCCTTCCACTATACGTCGTTCCGCATAATTATGTACCATGGTTTTGGGGCGCGAAACTCGAAGACTTATTCAACTCTGATGCCATAGCTATCTCCCGACGTCTAATTTATTCCACTGCCGACACAAGCAGTGGCACGAACTGCGTATTTTTGTGGCAACGTTTCCTTCTAGAACACTTATTTTATTTAATTTGAATATGAAGAGCATTGCTTGACTTGACACATTCTTTGCTTTATATCTGAGCGGTGGAAATGAGTATAGAAGAGCACAGCAGCTGATTTGATTGGGCTCCAGCGCTAAAACGGATCACCGGGGAAAGAAAGTTACCCAAGGTTTATCTTTGGTTGCTTTCGGTGACAGTCGTGGCAGCTTTTGAGTGGCATCATTAACACGCATCGTTTGCTAATCGTAAATTATATAGCGATGTCATCTACGTGCCTAAACGAGTGAACAGTTTCACTTGGAATATTCAATACACGCAAATAAACCTATTCGTACCAACAGCTACGACAATCCAGTAGTATCGGTAGACATCCATCCTCGGGGTCTCGGGGTCTAATTTCTGTGAGGCACAATTTTAAACTCTGGCTTTGATACTTGCCTCATGCTCTCATACTTCGTCATATATATATATATATATATATATATATATATATATATATATATATATATATATATATATATATATATATATATATATATATATATACTTACATGCAGAGCAAAACACTACACACAATGGAAATAATTTATTATGCTAGTCACTGTGCACTCAATGGTGCTTGAGCAACTTGTGGACGCTGCATCGCGCGATGAACTAGCGCGATTGGTGGAAAATTTGTACGGTGGACTAGCGGTTAAGTCCGAATTTAAAAATTTCGAGTAACTAATGTTAGAGCGATCAAGCTTCTGCACTTTTTATTACATGGTCTGGCCAAAGAAAAAAACGATTCTTAGATGTTCTTTCGCATAACATCAACGGAAATGTTTTTACCACGTGCCTAACAGGTCGTGGACATGCTGTTCACATAAATTTTGGTGAATATGACTGAATGACAAACAACCCGCAGTAATCGCACACTTTCGGTTTCGAATTTAAACTACATTACACAAGGTTGTGCTGGCCGTTTGTAAAGTGTTGTGCGTCCCCGCAGGTTAATAATTGTCGGGTATACAGCTATGCAGGCTTCCTTCCTAACACAGGGCCCCGTTACTTGGCGAGGTGCCACGAGTGTTTTCACGCGAACCACTGATCCGAGTTTTAGTGTATTGCTTAACCTGTCCCTGCTTTTCCTTCCTCTCCTGCTCCTCATTCTAATGTACTCAGCACTGCACTGTCGAGCAACGCTCGCAATTCTTGCATTGCGAAATGCGCAGCGTGGTTCGTTGCAGAGGACGACTAAAGAACGACATCCTGTGACCCCCTCCCTCCCCGTTTATAAATAGGGGGTGACTTCGCCACCACCAAGCTTGAAAGTTGTCGTTTCTCAGTTTTACCTAAAACAGCCTCTCGCCACCTCGCGTTCAAAGACGAGGGGTGGTTTTCTCTTCTCCTTCGCTACCCTTAGCACACGCGATGCATCCTCCTCTCCTCTGAGTTCTTCAAAGCACGTGGACAATGTTAACACTAAGCGCTAGGGCCTATCAGGATTTCGCGCGTCTAGGCTATGTGCTGTTATCGCCGCTTGCGCAGTTGTAAACACACAAAATGCAGTGTCACCGTTTGATCTCGCTCGATATTCATGCGAGACAAGAAAGAACGGGTGGGCGGCTGCACGGCAAAGCAGTGCAGGAGACAAATCACCGTTGACATTTTGCGTATACGGACCAATCGAGATCATGCACACTATAGACGTCACGGGAACTGCTGTCTGCGTCACAGAAGCGCGCAAGGAGGACAAAAAATTTGAGGAGGGAATATTGCGCATTTTTTGTATTTGAGAGCCTGTTGAGTGGCTCTTTAAGGCCCTGTCTAGCTCAAAAAAAATTCTCTTATTAAAAAAAGATTCCACGAATTCACAGCCTAATAATGTGCGCCTTGTGGTAAGTGGCCCTGGTTTTCTTAATATATTTCTTCCTTATCCCGACTTTCCCTTCCCCAATACTGTAGGCGTGTCTTACTTGCTTCTGTCGTGGATGTGTTCCCATCGTTGTCCTCTAAACCCAAGGCTTCAAGAAGGCTAGTTCCCAAACGTGCGTCCGGGCGAACACCTCCACATTCAGTAAGAAAATTGGGAAGATTCCACGCCTTGCGAGAAGAGGTTTCATGCGAAGCAGTCGGCAAGTGATTGTCCACGCGGCATTTTTTCGCCTTGAGCCAAGCGTTACGAGGTAGATCGACGTTTTTGACAAGTGTTGTACATGTGTTCACATTGTAAGCTTACCGCGTACGTCGATTACACTGGCGTTTAAAGGGTAACATGTGGTCTGACGTAACGACAGCCCTCACAATACAACGAAAACATGAGTATCGTCGAAAGAAAGTGTGCGTTATGGTGGGTTGATATAAATACCATACGTAATTTTAGTTAGCCTACAGTTCCTTGCTGCAGCCACCAAGGTCGAGCAAAGCTTGAATATAGCTTTCTGAATCCTAGAAATATGTGGCCTTTATTTTATTAGAATGCTGCAAAAGCAGAGCTAACACTAAAACCGCGATCGGTGTTAACACGACATGACGCATGTGTCGTAAAGGTACCGTTATATCAAGTAATGTTTATTGTTTCGTTTTACAACACACATCCACCAATGCAACTTCAATCGACGTTGTACCAGCTTTATACGCGTACCGAGTCATTTTTAAAAGCAGAGTCAAAAGCTGACGTGGCTCTGAGGTAGAACACCTAGCTACCATACTCTCTCTCGGGTGAGGCGCACGCATTTTCTGCCCCGGTGATGTCCCACTGCTTAAGTACACGCTTTGTAATCTCGAGTTTTCGACACTGTTCGCCGAACAGCGTATGTTTCTAGGCGTATCGCTACGTGCCACTATAGCGGTGCAGTGCGGACCGCCCTGCGGTAATGTGGCTTCAGTGGCCCTCCCTGTGAAATCGATCGGTCGCAGCCACGGCAGGTAAGAATTGACGTTCGGGAAAGAAGAAGCCGTTTATTTAAAGTGAACACTGCCCTTCAAGATCTGGTCAGGTGGATGGCCTTTACCGAACCGTGCTTTTCCCGCTCCCGCAGTGACGTCATAGGAAGCCTCAAAATGTCAGGCACCTGCACGGCGTGCAACGTGAAAGGGCGAGTGCGGGCAGACGAAGAGTGCATGTACGCTATCCGTGCCTTGCGTGCATGCGGGAGATGTTTGTGAGCCTTTAATTAGAAACGACAGAAACGTGCTCGATCTGCGCCTCGCAGTGAACTCCTTCCTCGCCCCCCCCCCCCCCCATTTTTTTCTCATTTGTGCATTTTGCCCTTTTCGTGTTGTAACTTGGACAGCAGAAACTGAGGAATTTTAATTTTCCACTGAGTGAATACCATCGCGTGCCTCACTTAAAAAGAAGTACGCGGTGTCCTTTTTGTTCTCTTTTAAAATTATGGTACTGGTGCACCATCCTGGCAATAATATTTCGGGACTCGTCATTCGCGGGTTCGATCTCTGCCACGGCGGTCGCATTTTGGTGGAGGCAAAACCGACAAGGCACATGTACTGTGCGATGACAGTGCACTTTAGAGAACGCCACAAGGTCGAAACTTTTGGAGTCCTTTATCAATGCGTCCCTCGTGTTCATATCGTGGTCTTAGGACGTAAAACACACATAATAATAGTAATGACTATATTTCACAGATTTCTATCTATTCTTTGCGAGCAGGTGTCCCCAAGCGCCACGTTACTTTAACGTATTATATTGTACCTTCAGGCATTGAATATTTAACGCTGCAGCTCAGCACTTGTTTTGATTGGATGTTCACTTGCCCATGTGTAACTTCATACGCAGCCATTCAGTAACATAACCATCGCCTAATGTTCGACAGTCATAATGCAATGTGTTACAATTTGTAAGTCACATGCGGTCTGTTTTACAGAGCCTAGCATTCTTTAACACGGTGTCCTGCTGATATCGCAACGAAATGATGGCTGTTACCGTCGGTCAGCTAATTCCTGATTTGATTACAGAAGGTTTCGATTTCATTTGGCCTGGTCATTCTGTTGCACCCTGCCCCTGCAAGTTTGTCGACAAGATCGAGGCGTCGCAGACTTGTGCCAAGTCATACACGTAGATTGCTTCGCCATTCAGAGTTCGAATTTGCATGCCTTGGTGCTAATTTCAAGCACCCCTTCCCACTTTGTTTTTTCGACAGAATGAATTTCTCTGCATGTATTTATTCCTTGTTTGTCGGCTAGTTGACTTTATACAATAATTCTTTGATTACGGGAGAGAGAGAGCACGAAATAAACTGGGGCAAGCCAGAGAAATGCACAAGTGCCGCTAGCAAGTTTGTTGAAGGAAACACAACTATAAAGAATAAGAAAAAAGAAACCACGTGTAGGAACAAAGTCAACCAGGCATCTACCAGAAGACTACTATGCGTCATCACGAAATGTTCCTGCAGAGCACGACCTGTCTCCGCGTACTTATGCCACCTCTGCTCCTGCTAATGTAAGCCGACAAGTCCCATCGCTACACATGCGGTCTCCCAGGGCACATTTCACGCTTATGTCCCAGCCGACCACCTGCGCCGACACGTTTTAGACGTACCCGCCTCGTATGCACGAAACCTGGACCACTCACCCGGCCGACCACCGTCTCCGATAGCAATGGCCCAACGAATTTCGCAGTGAGTCCCCCGTTTCCGAGCGAAGCCTGACGCCACCTCCGTCACGTTCCCGCCGGTCGCCGTCTCCGCGTCGTCGGTCATCTTCCCCGCATCAGCTGGAAAACTAGCTGGTGCGGTCGATGAAGGTGCGGCTGCGTAACGGTCAGTTTCACCGGTTACTCCTTCTGCTGTGATGTTGATGAACAAAGTGCGAGTGTGCATAGACGGTGTAGACACTCTTGCTCTTGTAGACACTGGTGCGGCTATTTCAGTTATGAGTCTTCGTTTCAAGCATCGTTTCTTGCGCCACAAAGCAATGTTCGCGTGGGATCGTAAAGAAACCTTTCGTGGAGTCGGAGGTGAAGCGTTATGCTCTGTTGGCATTTGCTCAGTTGTACTCACGATTGGTGGACAAAATTTCTGAGTTAAATTCACTGTACTGGCTCACGCAACTGATGACGTCATCTTAACGACAGACCTTCATGAATGCGGCGCTACGCTTGACTGTGAAACTGGAGAGATTCTTCAACAAAGTACGTTGCCCGCTGCAATAGTTGACGATTTTCCAACTCTCCCCATCGATGCGCTTTTCTTGTCTGAGGATGTGATGATCTCTGGTCGGACAGCGATGCTAGTTCCCGTATGCTCTTCTCACGTCTGCTCAGGACCCTGCACTGGAATTGTCGAGCCCTATCATACAAGTGCCATCAAGAAGGATGTGCTGGTCCCACGGTCTGTCCTTGCAGCCATCGACGGACATGCTTGTTTGTGGGCGCTCAACGCAGCATCAGAGCCTGTTGTCCTACCAGCCAGATTTAAATTGGGAACGTTTGAGGAGCAGGCCACAGTTGACGTCAGAATGGTCGCAGAGTCTCCAGCCATCAGTCAGACTGCGCCCAACTACTCATCCGAGATGATACACATGACCAATAAGTCGTTTCTTTCTTCCGAGCAGGATTTCCTCGAGGAGGTGCTTACACGCTACGCGGGAGTCTTTGATTTCGCTCAAGACAAGCCTTGTTCCATGTAGACCAAATAACCATCGCTCGAGAGCGTCCTACCTCTTCTTCTTTCTCGCTTTGTCAGTCCGCGTTACTATATATATATATATATATATATATATATATATATATATATATATATATATATATATATATATATATATATATATATATATATATATATATATATATTGCCGCGTGCATAGCTGCATTTAGCGGCGAGATAACAACGACAACGAAGAAGGCGGTTTTGCTCGAGAGGCGCAGCGCAGGCAAGTGAAGAAGACGACAATCCTAGCGGCCTTCTCTGAGAGCGTCTCTATAAGTTCCACTGTCCGTGTTTTTAAATAAACCCCCTGTAATTTACAACCCGCGACACTGGTGGAGGAGCTGGGTACTACCACCTCATGGTCAGCACCCCTGTGAGAAGCCCCGAGTCCAGCCCTACGAGACAGCCACGCGTGGAGACGCCGGTGCACCGCTCAAGCCGTCGCCTTCAAGGTCTTCAACCGGAATTTGGCCTTTTAAAGGGAGCAACACTTTCGACAGCCACCCCTACTCAAGAAATGGCAAGGAGTCCTGCACAGGTGACGGTTCAGAATATGCGCATTCCTGAACCATTCCACGGCCGGCCGAACGAAGATGCGCAAGACTGGCTTGAGCAGTTTGAACGGGTAGCTAAATCGAACTACTGGAGCCTCGAGGGGAAGCTCTTCCACGTATACTTCGCCCTTGAAGACGGCGCGAAGACGTGGTTTATAAACCGGGAGGCAACATTGACGACATGGGAGGAGTTTTGTCGTCGGTTTCTTGACACCTTCGGTAACGCGGACCGACGCGAAAACGCACAACGCCTTCTTGCAGGACGCACCCAACAGCTGCATGAAAGCGTCGCCATGTTTGCTGAGGATATGGTGCGTCTGTGCCACCGCGCGGACCCCAACATGCCCGAGGCTCGAAAGCTAAGCCATCTCATGAGGGGCGTCAAAGAGCAGCTATTTGTTGGTCTTGTGCGCAATCCACCGACAACAGTGGACGAGTTCACCAGGGAGGCCACCGCAATAGAGCGTGCGCTGCAGCAACGGTACCGACAGTCTGATCGCCCGGCCACCGGCGCAGCTGCAGGCGCCGCCGCACTTACCGCAAACGACGAGTTTTCTCTACGCCACCTGATTATACAGATCGTGCGTGAGGAGATCGCGAAGGAGAACGCAAAATACACATTGCAGTCACAGGCACCCCCGCAGTAGGAGTCCACGGTAGCCTCCGTCGCTGAAGTCGTTCGCCATGAACTTCGACAAGCGTTTGCCTCTCCTCAGCAGTATTCCGCTCCACCGCACCGTCCGAACTCGTGCACCTATGCAGACGCTGTGCGTCGTCCATTGGCTCCAGAAGTATCCTACCAGCCGAACGGATACAGCTATGCAGACGCTGTTCGTCGACCCACGCCCATGCCAGCACCGCAGTACCTCGAGCCGTATCCTGTGGCAGCCTGGGCTCAGCAGGATTCTGTCAGGCGACCCTATATGCGGAAGACCGACATATGGCACACTGCGGATCGCCGACCACTCTGCTACAACTGTGGAGAGCCAGGGCACATTTACCGTTTTTGCCCACATCGCCGAGCTGAATACCGCTGTAGTGCACCTGCAGCTACGCGCCGACAGCTTGACGAAAGCCATTCCCACATCGACGACGACCAGGCTGGCAGGCGGGAAGGCACTTCTACCTTCCGGACGCGCTCACCATCCCCGGCTCGCTTTGGTTCACCAAGCCGCCGTAGTTTTGCCGGCGCCGTCAGAGGTCGGTCTCCCAGCCCACGGCGGGGAAACTGAAAGCAGCGACCTCTGGGGGGAAGGTTGCAAGCCGTCGAATTGCCGAAAATCCCCCACTGCTGCCGAAACACGTGAGAGATGACGATAAAGACTCCGCCGAGAAAACTGTGACTGCCGACCTCGCTGTGACGATTGACGGCGTTGAAGTGACAGCCTTAGTCGATACGGGTGCAGACTTCTCCATAATGAGTGAACGATTGGCAGACGAACTTAAGAAAGTCAGGATGGAATGGACGGGCCCATATATCCGAAATGTTGGAGGCCAGATAATGACTCCCACCGGAAAATGCACAGCAAGACTCACAATTGAGAATGCAGCTTTTGTAGCCACATTTCTGATCCTACCGGAGTGCTGCAAACCTATGATACTGGGAATGGACTTCTTAAGAGAGTACGGTGCTGTGGTTAACATACGCGATGGTGTGATCACATTCGCCGCTGACAAGTCTGTGACCCAAGATCCAGACCAAGAACCCAGGGTGTTACGTGTGGTTGACGACGACGTCTGCGTGCCACCACTGTCTTGTAGTCTTGTTTCTGTGTGTTGTGACGTGGACTGTAATGAAGACGCCATAGCCGAACGCATCACTGCCCTTCTTTTTCGCCAAGGCATCGCCATCGCTCGCGGCATCGTCAGCTTAGTGGATGGGCGCGCAGAGGTGCTTCTGACCAACTTCACGAATGAGCGCCGGCACATCGGTAAAGGCACGGCTGTGGCGTACCTCGAAGAGCTCGACTACTCTCACGACTGTCTTCTAATGCAAGGGAAGCCACAGCTCAATCACCTCCACATACACCACCAGTTGATATCGGTCCGAGTCTAACACCGACTGAAAGATGCCGTCTTATGGAGCTGCTCGACCAGTTCAAGGACTGCTTCTCATCGACATCACGAGTGGGTCGAACGCCTCTGACTAAGCATCGCATCATTACGGAAGACACAGCAAGACCGATCCGACAGAACCCATATCGCGTTGCTCAGAAAGAACGTGAGGTAATCCAGCAGCAAGTCAAGAAGATGCTAGAGGATGATGTAATCCAACCATCGAAGAGTCCTTGGGCATCGCCAGTGGTTCTCGTGAAAAAGAAAGATGGCAGCTTGCGTTTCTGCATCGATTATCCTAAGCTGAACCATGTTACAAAAAGAGACGTTTATCCATTACCACGGATTGATGACTCTTTGGACAGGCTACGGCATGCGCGCTACTTCTCGTCAATGGACCTTAAAAGTGGATACTGGCAAATAGAAGTAGATGAGAGCGACCGAGAAAAGACCGCATTCGTGACGCCAGACGGGCTTTATGAATTCAAAGTCCTCCCTTTCGGTCTATGCTCAGCCCCAGCCACGTTTCAGAGACTAATGGATACGATTCTGTCCGGCCTGAAATGGAAAACATGCCTTGTGTACCTCGACGACGTGATCGCTTTTGGCCACGTTTGAAGAGCATCTAAAGCGGCTACTGTCAGTTCTTCAAGCCATACGGTCCGCTGGACTCACACTCAAACCGGAAAAGTGCCACTTCGGCTTCGAAGAACTCCAGTTCCTGGGACACGTGATCAGTCGCGAAGATGTGAAGCCTGACCCAGATAAAACGGCAGCCGTCGCAAAGTTCGCAAGGCCTGTTGATAAGAAAGCGGTCAGGCGTATTCTGGGTCTCTGCGCCTACTACTGGCGATTTATAGCAGGCTTTGCACACATCGCCTCTCCACTCACCCGCCTTACAAGGGAAGACATTGCATTTGTATGGGGTGAAGAGCAAGAAGCTTCGTTCAACGAGCTGCGACAGCGTCTACAAACTCCACCTGTCCTCGCTCACTTCGACGAGAATGCACCAACAGCCATCCATACAGACGCCAGCAATGTGGGCCTAGGTGCTGTTCTTGTCCAATGCCAAGATGGTATGGAGAGAGTGGTCGCCTACGCTAGCAGAACGTTGACACGCGCCGAGTCTAACTACTCAACAACGGAGAAGGAGTGTCTGGCCGTCGTCTGGGCAGTTGCGAAGTTCCGCCCGTACTTATATGGCCGCGCCTTCCAAGTCGTAAGCGACCATCATTCTCTTTGTTGGTTGACCAACATGAAAGACCCATCTGGACGTTTAGCACGATGGAGCTTACGGCTCCAAGAGTACGACATGGCCGTAGTTTATAAGTCCGGAAGGCAACACTTAGACGCCGACTGTTTGTCAAGGTCTCCGATTGAATCACCGGCTGTAGAGGATGATGATTTCCCAGGTTTTTTAGGAGTTGTCGATGCAGCTATCATTTCTCGGCAACAACAAGATGATCGGGAGCTCAACTCGCTTATAGAATTCTTGAACGGACGGGCCGCCAATGCACCAAGAGTGTTTTCGAAGAACTTATCGTCATTCTGTTTACGGGACGGAATTCTGTACAAAAAGAACTTTTCATCAACAGGTAGAAGCTATCTGCTGGTAGTTCCTGGAGCTCTCCGCAGCGAAATATTACAAGCCTGCCATTACGAAGCCACCGCGGGCCACCTCGGTTTCACAAGAACTCTGACACGCATCAAAGAAAAATATTACTGGCCAAGAATCGCAGCAGAGGTTAAAGATTACGTACGAACATGCATTGATTGTCAGTGGCGCAAGGTACCCCCTGTCAAACCTGCTGGGCTATTACATCCTGTGCCCGTGCCAGAAACACCGTTTTCTCAAATCGGAATGGATCTGCTGGGCCCATTCCCAACATCGGACAGCGGCAACAAATGGGTTATAGTAGCGACGGACTACCTCACCCGATACGCGGAGACCAAGGCAATCGCGAGTGGCACTGCAGCTGAAGCGGCCCAGTTCTTCATTGAGAACATTGTCCTGAGACATGGTGCTCCAGCTGTCGTCATAACAGACAAAGGCACCGCGTTTACAGCCGAGCTTTTGCGCACTGTGCTTACGCTCAGTGGCGCAGCGCATAGGAAGACGACTGCTTACCACCCACAAACAAATGGGCTCACAGAACGACTTAACAGGACAATCGCTGACATGCTTTGCATGTACGTCGACGTGGAACACAAGAATTGGGACCGAATATTGCCGTACATCACATTCGCGTATAATACGGCGCGCCAGGAAACAACAAAAATGACGCCGTTCGCGCTAATTCATGGCAGAGAAGTTACGACAATGCTTGACGCCATGCTGCCTTACGATTGCAATGATTCAGAGACAGACGCCGCAGACTTCACTGAGCGCGCCGAGGAAGCAAGGCAGCTTGCCCGCGTCAGAATATTGAACCAGCAGCAACTTGACGCCCAACGGTACAACCTTCGCCATCGATTCGTCATATATCAACCAGGAGATAGAGTCTGGGTTTGGTTTCCTGTACGACGAAGAGGCCTCTCAGAGAAACTCCTACGCCGATACTTCGAACCCTACAAAGTTTTGCGCCGTCTTAGCGACGTGACTTACGAAGTCGTGCCCGACGCCTCCTCCTGTTCGAAACGTCGCCAGCATCTGCCTGAGACAGTGCACGTGGTCCGCATGAAACTTTACCACTCTCAGTGATGTAAACACCCGCTGGCTGCATCTCTACCTGTTGAGCATCGGGACGACGCTCACTCAGGCGGGAGGGTAATGCCGCGTGCATAGCTGCATTTAGCGGCGAGATAGCAACGACAACGAAGCAGGCGGTTTTGCTCGAGAGGCGCAGCGCAGGCAAGTGAAGAAGACGACAATCCTAGCGGCCTTCTCTGAGAGCGTCTCTGTAAGTTCCACTGTCCGTGTTTTTAAATAAACCCCCTGTAATTTACAACCCGCGACAATATATATATATATATATATATATATATATATATATATATATATATATATATATATATATATATATATATATATATATATATATATATATATATATGCGCGTCCTAGAGTTTTTGCATGGGAACTCCCTCTCTTGTTTCTTTGGTTTAGAATATTGGCTTTGGAAGGAAATGTTTATTAACCATACCTCTCTTTGTTCATCCTACTAATATCTCCGTATTATTCTGATAGTTACTGTCCCTTTCTGTTTTCACATTGAAGGCACTAATGTACATCCGGCTGCTTGCATCCTTTTCATGCCTATTTCCAATTCCGAGGCTTCGTAAAACCACTCTACTTCCCCATCGTATTGGCTGGAAGAACGAGCGTGCTAAATTAATTTTATGTTGCTATTTAATTTTGTCACGACGACACTAGCCACACTTCCACTGATAGTGTGGAATCATGAGTTTTGACCACAATACTTTTGTGGATTAAAAAACCAAGGCCTCTTCTCAGGGAGCCCTCAGCAACAACAACAACAAAAAAGGTATCTATTAGTCAACACTGTATATGGATCCCCAGACCTTCTCTCCTTGTTCAGTGTCATCTCACTCAATGCCTTTTAACTCTCCGTGCAGGTCCATTAGTTGGCATTTTTAATACTTGAGAGGGTCGAGCGTTGTCAGATTCAATTTGCGGAGGTGGCCGGATCGCGTGCTATAGCTTTTTTTTTACTCACCACTGCGTTACAATTCTGGCCGCCCCCAAGGCCACGAAGCCGCCTAAAAGTGAGGCCGAATTTTCCATTACGTTTGTCATTTGGCTGCACGTGTGTTCGTGAAATTTTTACTGCTCGCTTTCTTCACTGTTCCTAAACTGTGTGCACCTGCGTGACTTGATTTCATTTTCGGTGTCGCACTTACGTCTCCTTAAACGATTTAGGCGACCCAAGTGTGTATGCCCAGTGCTGGGTACGCTTAGACGTACACTAATCTCGAGGTAATTTCACCTTGATTATGATTGACGTCCAAGCTGAGTGTTAATGTAGCCTTCATTGGTCGCTTTTCTACTCGAGAAATGGTAATCAGCGCAAAGTAAAATATGCATATGTGACGTCCATGCGCAATAAAAATACGAATCAACGCGAATAGAAAAAAAGACATCAAACATAGACTGACAACAAGAAATCGATGAATGGCCACGTGGCATTGTCTGCGGAATGAAGTTTGAGGGTGGCTAAAGAGGAAGACCTCACATAAACAACAGGAAGTTAGAAGTACGCTTCGCTGGGAATAAAGCAAGTAGGTCACCGGAATGCCATTTCTGGGGAGCGATAACGTGGTTATGGATGGAGTTGCGTCTGGGGCTTGTCGCGCCGTCACACGAACGAGACACATTGCGGGCTTCACGGAAAGGCTCTCTCGCGCATGCCACGTTGTCATCCTGGGTGCGATTACGGAGGACGCAAAGACACTGTGACGTCGCCTGGAAAAGTTAGCATCTGCTGTAGAAAAAAAAACACCTCAATAATAAGAAAGCAGCGACGAACAAAAAAAAAAGTACGTACGTTGCAAAGCTGCTAAAATTGCAGTATTTTATACTGTTTATTGCGCCGGAGCAAAAAAAAAAAAAGGCGCGCTTTTGCTGAGATTGCAGATGAGTTCTGCGGAATCCTGCTAGGTGGTTGTCTGACGGGGCTCCACCAATTGGGCTGACCAGAAAGCTAGAAATCAGGTTAACTCAATCAGAACCCGAGACGAGGGGCTCGCAAAGCTCCCAGATTAGAGCCCCCGACGAGGACGAGTTTCTGGTGAACGAAGGAGATTTATTTTTGAGAACTCCGTGTGGATTGTAGTTGTATGCTATAAATGGCCGTTTGTTTATATGTATTGTACTTAATTTGTACTGTATATATACTTTACTAGTGCCGGGCCAACGCGCAATTTCTTGATGTGTGTAAATGACAAGCTTTGTTATCTGTAGGGTTCATGTCGGGTATTGAGCTCCGGGGTTCCTTAATGTGAATCCTAAGCGCGTTCTTGGATTCCCTCAGCCTTCCAGTTGCGTCCGTTATAACCATCGAGTCATTTTTGTAACTCTAATCAGGTCAGTTTCACCGATGTCATTGTGTAGGAGAAAATGAACGAGGGAAGCTTGCGCAGACGCTGATAGAGATCTTCCTCGTTGCTCTAGCGCTTAACTTACCACGCCACTTTTCCGAGTCCAGTAAAAGAAACTGGATGACGCGAGGTACATAAAATCCGGCGCGTTTTCCCTGCCGAGGAGCCTTTGGTGCTCGCGAGTGTCGTTTGCCTAGCGTGATAGCTAACCTGCACTACAGAGCATCCTCCTCAGGAGACTGTGCTGGCCGCGATAGCACTCCCGAGGGAAGCTGGCCACCTAAACCGCGTCGCCACGGCAACCAGCTGCCTCGCCGTTTATAGAACGGGCATTCGAGCCGAGGCCCCGTAATTAACGACACTGCCTCTCCTGCTGTACAACCGTCGCTGTACGCCGTGGAAGACTCTCTATAACTTGCACTCCCATGTAAGTTTGCTCGTCAAATATTTCACACAAAACGCGGAAGCGTTGTTTATGACCACCTGCTAAGTTTTTGAAAACAGTGTTGCTACTTTCCCTAAGTCACCACGCCGTATTCAACTTTATCCAGATGCGTACAAGCTTCTTCTTTTACCAGTGGCGATAAGCATTGTAACTAAACTTCTCGTTCACATATCGATACGACAAAACTATAGGTCTTATCTATGCGCTACGACCAAATAAACCACCAGTCTTTTGCAAATGGGGAATGTATACATAGAGCACGTGCTGCCTAACCTGCCATATAAACAGCACTGAGCGTAGCATAAGTGTATTTTTACTTGAAAGACTACAGCAGGGCTATACGAGGTTCCGATGGTGGATGTGTACTCCAGCCAACCAACAATGTATAAACAACTGTTGATCACATTCTTATGTATTAAAGCGCTCACGCTTTGTTGTTTACGTTTGGGGGGTCAAAAATTAGCGGCCGCAACAAATTTGTCTTGAGGCCTACACTCTAGTTCGGAGGCTTTGACGCGGTCTTTTTGGGTGAAGCCCTTATTCTCCACTTGAACAGCAGTAGCCCTTCTTTGGCCCGAGAAAGCTCCTCGTCACCACAAAGCGACGTCTGCAACCTGTAGATTGTATCACATTAGAGTTATAACTCAATATTCCAATGCTTTCAATTATATTGTAACGTCCTTGATCCAGAGAACAGCGCAGAAAATCGGAAGACGAAGGGAATAAGGCACAAACTACGCACCCCACAAAGTGCCATCAAGGGAAGTTAAAGTGGTAGAAGATGTGCGTAAACACATATAAAACAGCACCTCGTCCCACACACAACGCAAAAAAAAAATTCAAAAAACGGAAAGCTAGATCAAACCAAGAAACTGGAGAGAAAGAAAGGTAAGTATGTTAAACAGTCTAGAAAGACAGGTGTGCTACCCTACGACGGAGAAAAAGAAATGCATGCAGTTGCACTGGAAGCAAAATCTGCAGGACATGTGGAGCAGTGATTCGCTTGCCCTTCAGCACAGCCACGTGCGAGTTCACGGGCAAGCACGCGCTGGCGTTGGCTGGCGTTCCGAACCTGCCACCTGCTCAGCGTCTACAGCGGGAAATGATACCTTCACTTGTGACGCAGTGGCATTCTCTTCCTTCCTCATTTCCGTCCTCCTCTCCCACACGCTTTCTCCGCACCGTCACTACCATTTCCCGCCCTATTCATATACTCAACTAGCTATGCTTGATGCTACCCTACAACTTCGCGTCCTCCTTACTTCATTTCCCCTTGCTATATTCTGCAACGCATGTACACTCAAACCCCGACATAGCTAATTCGAATATAACGAGACATCGGCCATACCAAAGCAAGTAAAGAATATCCTCGATATAGATAGTGCTTGAAAAATACCTTATGACGAATTTTCGGATATAATGAACCTATTTTGGTGTAAGATGCAACCTTGCTATATTGAGGTATGAGTTACCCTCTCCAACCTTGTCACCTATAGTCACTCTTTTTCACACTCGCTTTTCTTTGCTTACGCTTGGTATAGTGCAGCACACATAGATATATGCTATATCTATATCTATATATGCTATATCTATATCTATATCTATATCTATCTATCTAGATATATGTCTTTTCGCCATGTCTCACCTTCATATTCCGCTCCCTGGCTATACCTTAGTACGCTATACACGGCTATGATATAAATGGCCATGATACCCTCCCGCATGCTCGTTTCTCTCTTCTTTACCCTCCCTTTTTTGATTGATTGATATGTGGGGTTTAACGTCCAAAAACCACTATATGATTATGAGAGACGCCGTAGTGGAGGGCTCCGGAAATTTCGACCACCTGGGGTTCTTTAACGTGCACCCAAATCTGAGCACACCCTCCTTTTTTTTCGACCATTTTATTACTGTACCGTACATGGCTATGCTCGTCCTTTTTCTCCTCCTCACGCTTACATGTCTACTTCTCACCCCAATTCCTTTTCCCATGGCTTGCTATACTATACTACACATCGCTATGCTATACTCTGCTGGTGTAACTGCTCAAATGTTTTTCCGGCTGGCTTGTTTCAAGGTCGAGCCGACCCAGTATAGGAGCTGTTTTAAGTACTATTAAAGCGATAACGTTCTAAGTAAAAATACTAATTTGTGTTAAACAAAATTATACTTCTTTACACGATTCACCACAGGAGTGGAACGTTAATCACAGCCTTACGCTGCATGTTACTAATGTCTTTTGGGAGCATATTAGCTACCCTTATATAGAGATATGTTGCTATATACAGGGTGCCCCAGATATCTTTAGTCAGAGTTTAACAAAAATGCCACGTGACAAACACACTCGCGACGCCCACGCGCACCGTGATTCTGGTGCTTCCTAACGTTCCACGTACGAACAATTCCCTCGCACCGATTCATGACAGTGATAAACAGTCACAGCCGTTATCGCTTTTGTGGCCGACAGCTTACATTGGGGGACCCTTAATCTTCGCCTTTAAGAGTTGAACGCGATAGCAAAATCCGACCACCGCTAAGTGCATACTTAATAATATGTTTTGTTACACGCACACACAAACACGCACGACGTATATATAGTAATGCGTGATTGTGCAGTGTGGCCACTTTCCTCTGCTAGAACGGCAGAACGGCGCTCTACTGTAGTCGAGACATGTTTTTCACAATATCTCACAGATGACACACACACACACACGCACACACACACACACACACACACACAAACGCGCGCGCGCGCGAATGGTACATCCAGGTCTTTGATCTAAACACGAGTCGCATGACCTCCAAGATACACGCCACGCACTCGCCATCTTAGAGGCTACAAATAGTCTCACAATGCCTCACAAATGGCAGCACATTACTAGCGTTTTCTGTTTGGTTGATCAACTCCTCTAAAGGTATATGTTTTCCACTAGATGGACACAGTTGTCCATTTGTAGAGTTGTTTAAAAGCTCCTGGGTGCATTTAGTGGTAATAGCTGCGCTGTCCCAGCCTTTTTCGATGTAGTTTGATGGCCTCCCAAAATGCGCCAACAAATAACCGAATGGGCTCGTTTTCGTCGTGACACCTGTTGAACAAAATGCGTTAGCTCCTTCCACTACATGACATTTATGTAGTGTTTTTCGACACAGCTGCAAGTAACATCGTAGCTTTGTATATATATATATATATATATATATATATATATATATATATATATATATATATATATATATATATATATATATATATATATATATATATATATATATATATATATATATATATATATATATATACATATACTTTTTCTTTGTATCTTGTATCACTCCGGAATACACATTTTTGGTGTTTTTACAAACATATCCTTGAAATATACCGTTACAACAAAAACAAATGCATATCAGTATCTGTATTTCAGGCTTCTGGCGTAGGTGTTTCGACACAATTTGAGTATCTCTGCCCAGCCTTCATTTGTCCCAAGCTTTAACGGGTTATACTGTGAACCGGAAGAAAGCATTCTTGCATTAAGGTGCAATGTCACCGAAACAAATGTATAATTTTCTACAATCAGCAAGAGATTCACAATTACGTGGATTCATGTCACCGTTAATATTTATGCCTCATTCTTATTTAAAAGGTGTTGACTAATCAAGGCCGTCAATACTGATGTAACTTCTGTAGTTCAACCTGTATACCACCAAGGCTCTGGTCGTGGCAGTGTGAATTTTATGCCACAGAAAATAGTTGTCATTTTTTGTCATTTACAATTGATCATAATGTTACTTCGTTTTAGTTAGCGAACTTTGGTTTGAAATTGATGTTTCTGGAAATATAGGGCTGTTCTGTAAAAAGGTGTCTCACGATTCAAAACGTAGTCGGTTACTATTAGTTTGGGTGCCATCACCGTTCGATTCGTATCCCATTGGGTTTTTAATATTAACGGTTCGCACACTCCTTCTGCACGCGAGTTCGATCCCGCGTGTGACAGCCCTAAGCCCTATTGGAGTCGATATGTTAAAGGCAAGGCCATTGTCAGAATTTTTTTCTGGAAGCGTGGGCTCCTTTATATATGTTCGTCCATGAGTTTCTACTTGTGCTTGCATATATACGCAAGCAAAATTGAAAAATTCCGGAAAGGTTGAACCCCCAAACGCCTCCTCGCTCCTTGGCTACACCCATGGCTAAAGGTCGTGTACCATACACCATACAGTTTCGAAGCACGTTTAGGAACCCCAGGTTGTTGAAAAAATTATTCGGAGCCTTTGGCGTGCCTCATCGACGTGGTCGCTTTGGGATGTTAAACTCCTCAAAACACCTAATCATATGTGGCGAATGTAGTGCGACTCAAGGCCATCTGTCTGCGTATGCCCGCGTTCCCCGAGTCCATTCCTTCCCCACATCCTGTTCTCTCTTGGAGGAGCGGCCCCGCCGATCTTCATTTCCACCCCGGCTGCGAGAGACCGGCCCGATGCTCATTGGACCGGCCCATTCCGATAGCCGCGCCGTTGGTCGAGCGGCGTTGATTTATGACAGCCATCAATTGGCCTCCCGACCAACAATATCCGAGCTTGGCAGCTTTGTCGAGGATATCTTGAATGCGAGAAATCTTGTTCAGCACTGGTATCACATATGTTGCAGTCTCTCTCGCTGCTCGTTACAGCGAGATCGATGCAACGTCATGACAAGAGCAACTTAGCGCTGAAGTACGGGTGTTTGCCCTCAGGGATATGGCAGCCGGGGACAATCTCGCCCATGCCATCGCTACACAGAACTTCACCGGCAGTTGCCAGTTCGGATGCTAAGGCCTTGCTATTAAATATATATTTTTCTTTCTTTGTGTAAGCTTACAGCGGGTACGTTAGGAAGTGATGACGACTATAAAACCCGAAGGAACGCTTAGGTTTCGTCCACGTCTTATTCCCTCTGCAAAGTTCTAGCCTCAGTAAATACCGTAACCGGACTGTTGGGAAACGAACGCCTGTGCGCGTGGCGCTGGCCTTTGTTAACGAGCCATTCGTGAAGTGCCCACTATGCGTCTGTAAGAAAATACGCGCTCTGTCGTTGCTGTGCACTTCGTTGTAAGGTCCCTAAAGGAAACAAGTTTCCAAGGTAGCGACACCTTAACCTTTCTTCCTCGCCTATGTTTCTGAAGCACCCCCTAGAAAGTTCAAAACTTTCATCCAAAAGCGAATGTTTGGGTTAAGGTGCTACGGTGAATAGATGTAAATGAAACAAAATTGACCGAAATAAGTCGTACAATAAACGGTTGTCTTTATCAACGTAAAAGGTACAACACAAGATCAAGCGGGATGTGCGTTACTCAACTGGCGACGTTGTGCAATTCTATATTTTGCACCACTAGCCATGGCGTCTCGTGTCGTACACAAGGAGGATAAAAAAAAGTTGCCAGAGTGGGAATCATTGCCTAGGAGTGAAGCTGTGCCTCTAGCAAGATGGCAGCTGTGGTGACCATCTTACTAGGGGGCATGATATAGTATTGGCTGTGTTTAGAAAAAGTGGTTAACGATTTAGAATATTAGGTACTCTACTATGGGAGAGCATAAAGCTGTCCCGTAGGCCTTTGTAAATTTGGCGTTTAAGAACGGAGCCTATCCCTCACTCTTTTGTTTCTTTATTGTCTTGCATATCGAAAATGTCCACATATTACATATTTACATATTGGTCGAAATACAAGTGCGTCGCAAAATACACCCACAGGATTCATTGAGGTACCGACAGCTCTTAGCTGACTATTGATCAATGCTTGGGCATTCTTAACAATTGCTCGAACGCCCAATTCAGTCTGTTACATCCTCGTGGCCCTTTAGCCCTTCAAAATAATAGCACACAGATTCGCAAAAATATTGGCGCACAAATAGCACTTCTACATTCGCCTTTTCAAAGGCACATCGGGTTTTCCATATACTGTGAATGCCCAGAAGCATGATTAGATCATAAGGTACGCCTGCCTCGTTTTTAACCGAAGTAAAACGGATGTCGTGTGGACTTAACGGTAATTCTTTTTTCAAGGTTCTTTGAAATATTGATACAAGTCCTCATTAACATCAACAAAGGCACCCTAAAGGCGATGAAGATGACGATTGAATAAAAGCTCGTCGGGGGTTGTTGCCACTCCGCCATCTTGATTCAAGGACACTGTGTACTCCGTTTACAATCGGTAAATGTATTTATACCCTCTGAATACGCTCACCCCATGAAATTTTGGTGGAGGTGCGGGGTAACAAGACGGAGTACACAGTGTCCTTGAACCAAGATGGCGGAGTGGCAACAACCACCCACGAGCTTTTACTCAATCGTCATCTTCATCGCCTTTATGGTGCATTTGTTGATGTTAATGATGACTTGTATCATATAGTCTCAGAAAAAGACCCCGCTTCAGCAATCTATAAACACGTGTTCACTTGTTTCTGATTTACTACACAAGTGGCAATGTGTGCTCCATGGCACGAATATTCCTCTATCCTGCAACCACGTTTTAACTGGTAAGGTACCAGTATGTGATTTAAACAAAGAAGTTTTGACCCCAGGCGCTACAAGCATTCTTTTACACGTTTCAGAACATCCTGTCCTGGGCCTGCACAATATAACTGACAGTACAATGGCACAGGTAGTAAAACATCGACAAGGTCTTTATACAATTTGTTTTTTACGTGGTACTTCAGCCAGACACTCTAACTAAAATCTAACTGACAAAATCGGAAAGACGAAACAACTCTCGCACGCCGAACAAGTGTAATATGGAAACTTTTTCCGGTCGCACAGTGCATGCGTCTTAGTGTTACTAGTTTTCCTCAGTGAGCATCTTATTGGAGGCAAAGTTCTTGGGAAGTTCAGCCACCCATACTCATTTCTGTGTGTTATTTTGTCGGAAACAAGTATCTTTTAGTATAGAACTAACGTAGCATTTACACTAACGTACCAAAGCCACTTCATATTTTAGTGGGCACTATCAGAAAACAGCATGTTTCCGCCATCCTGGCAGTAGCAAAAGCTGGCTTTACTTTTGCTGGCAAGGCACTGCGGGAGCTTCCACTCCAGGAATTTTTTTAAATCCTCCTTGGTCGTACATCGTAGTTCAATTTATAACTAGTCCAGTTCCCCGAATGTGTTTTGTTCGTGCTGTGACACAGTGAATGCGCTTCTTGCTGATTCCTGTTAGTGAACACAGGGCGTAACACTGTGACGAGTGATTACAGCTGGCTTGTGCACACGCAAGAAAAAAGCGTGGCCAGGCTGGGGCGAACGCTTGACTAGCAGCACTGCGATGACGTTTTCTTTAATGCGCCCATTTTTACAATCGTGATGCCAAGTGATTCTGGTGTGGTGCGCGGATCTTTCTGAAAAGCGAGAGTTATACTGGTGAGGGTTCCCGAATCAGCACGTTTCGGCTCCTTTATGTCGCGTTATGGTCAACTGGTCAAGCGTGAAATGTTCCTGAAGGTGCGTTAATTACACGCTCCAGCTGCTCTGTATACGTGCAAACGCACAAGTATTTGCAACAACTGACGTGCACTAGACGTGGATTAGACGCGCTGCTGGCGTTTCGATAAAAACCGACAGATAAACTCGCTTCGCTGATGCGCGTTGACGTACGTCGACAGAGTTGCACGAAAGCGTTCGCTTGAAATGTTTCATAGCTACACTTCAAAGCGTGCTTTATTTCGGATAACACAAGAAAAGTTGAAGAGAGCGAAACCGTTTTCTTCTGTTTTACGATAACCGAGAATTGTTGAAGAACTCGTATCCTTCATTGAACGAGCACCGCAAAACAATCTTGGCCTACTGGGCGCCAACTGAAGTTCTCTTGCTCTTCAGTTTATCTCCTGGCTACTATTTCGTCTTTGGTCACGGCGAGAATTCAGCTGCAACCATGTGCGCATGCGTACTCGTTTTGAACCTTTTGCATAGCAATAAACAACACCACCTGCCACTTGCAAGATCACGTGCAAGGAATGCACCAATTACCTACGCGAATTTCATAGAAACGGAGGTGTAAGTGAGAGAGTGAGGAGGATGGCTGCAAAACAATGAATGACGCTACCTCGGAAACTACTTTCATCTTGGGACCTCACTTTTGTTGGTGATGATGCTGGTGACGACAACGAGGACTACGACGATCATGAAGGTGGATTATAGACTAGATGAAGGTGAGTTATAGATTATAGATTTGTAATGATTTGGCAGCGTCGGCCACCCACTTGTTACGCAGTTAAGACGGTGTGACCGACACCTGATGCGTTACATTAGATCTGTTACACGCATTGCATCCGATGCGTGCTCTGTGTGATAGAAGGAGATGGACGGGCGGATAGACAGACAGACACTTCGCCCCACTCATCATCATTAACTCCGTGGATATGCTGCAAACTTATCGCTTTGTTCAAGCTTTTCTTTTTGTTTAGGTTTGAATGTCCTCATGATTTGTGACTTTATCCACGAGGCATCTCGTATAAGCTGCTTGAAGAGCGCCTTCCGTTTCGGAGGAACCTAGGAGTGGGTGCCCCATCGAGAGACGTTGTGTGCGGTTTAAGAGCAAAAAAAAAGCGAAATAAAGTTGAACGTGCCGAAAAGATCCCTACAGTCGCCACTTCATTTGTGCGCACCATTTTACTGGTTTAACACGAGTCTACCAAAAATTTCCTTTGAGCGCGTTCACACAGAGCTTTTTCGGGGAGGTAAGCTGGTTTCATTGGGTTTTAGAGCGGAACTACAAAAGGAGCTGACCTGCGTGAAAGAACTCTCGAAGAGCACGTGTAGGTGAGAAGTCCAAAGGTCTTCACTCCGATTCCGATCACGTATACACTCCACCGCGAAGGCGCGTGGCCCCACTTCTCGGACGGCTCGTTTTCCCGCCTCCTCTCGCTTTTCTGCGCACTCGTATCTTCGGTATCTCGCTATCGCCGCACTATATAAACCATCGTGTCAGCTTGCCATCCACTACTCCTGCAGCGAAGCCGCCATGGCGTGACGTAGTGCTCCTTTTCGGGATCGTCGTTTCAATAGGCTTTCCTTCACTGAAAGTGTTCTCATTGTCTCGTGTAGCACTGGGCGTGCTTAAGTTTCAGGGGTTTTTTTATTGCGGTTTTTTGCGATGTATATCTAGTTGGGTTTCCCATAACATCGGACCTGGCGCATTTCATTGACCGACATCTTTCTACGACGGACGTGAAGCTCCTTTTTTCCCCGTCTCGTGGGGAGCCTCCCGGTGTGGCGGTAGTGTAGGAATCGGGCAAGTTGCTGCCTCAATGTTTTTTGAAGGCCTGTTGCGTGCCGTAAGAACGAAGTTCGTATTTTTACCGTACTAACTCACCTCACGAATCGTCTTTCTGCTTGTTTTCATCTAGTCTTCGTGGCACGCCATCGCTATCCTTCCCCATCAACCAATTTTCGTTGTCTTCTTCACTGACCCTCCGGTCATTTTGCGTCATTTTCTTCGTCCTTTCATCTCCCCTGGCGTCTAGATGTCTTTGGTGGTCTTCCTTACATTGTCCTGCCCACTCTCCTACTCCAATAAAAAAGATAAAAAATGTAATGAACGAGTGCAAGAGACGAGTGAAGCCAGAAAATACCGAGCTAGTCACATTGGGGACTCTGTGAGATAAATTCGCCGCCTTCAGCGGAAACCACTTTATTTTTAGAATTTTGGGGTGGTCAGAAGAGAGCTGCCGAGAAGACAGCAGCACAAAAAAGAACAAAAAAAAAAAGATCCAGGCCGTTTATACGGTATGTGGTGGTGACGACGATCTTCTCTGTCGTTGTTCACGTTCTGCATTTTTTTTTTTGCGAAACGCAACCGCTCAGGACGGCGGTTCGATCTGCTTTTATTTCTTTCCTCTAGTTCAGTGGTGAAAAAGTGTGAACGTCAGTGTGTGGAGATGTTGAACGAATACACAATTGAGCTACAACTTGCTGCATCAGTCAACTTGCCTAGGCCAGCCTACAAGGATAAACACTAACCGTGTTCATCTATCTATCTATCTATCTATCTATCTATCTATCTATCTATCTATCTATCTATCTATCTATCTATCTATCTATCTATCTATCTATCTATCTATCTATCTATCTATCTATCTATCTATCTATCTATCTATCTATCTATCTATCTATCTATCTATCTATCTATCTATCTATCTATCTATCTATCTATCTATCTATCTATCTATCTATCTATCTATCTATCTATCTATCTATCTATCTATCTATCTATCTATCTATCTATCTATCTATCTATCTATCTATCTATCTATCTATCTATCTATCTATCTATCTATCTATTCATGTGTCTGTGTGTCAATAAATAAATAAATAAATAAAATAAATATATAAATTTATCAAAGAAATACCTCAAATAGCCGTGATATTACAGTATGACAAATCGCCAACTCATACGCCAAGATTAACAATAAAAAAATCCGTGCCTATGGAAAATATCATAAAAGGCCTTGTAGAGACGCTCATGAGAAAACGGGAGTACTTAATATTACGTTTTTTTTATTTTAGAGGCATTTACAAATGAAACTGTTTCGCAAATCGTTCGTTGTGGGTCGATCGCAAGACACTATCATCTTAACGGGTAGACGCACCTGTGAGGCCAACCAGAAACCTGTCATCCTCATAAAGAGTGCTTACCAGCGCAACCGACGGGACACAAGGGGACAGGAGAAGAGACGAGACAGAGCGCTGAACGACAACATGAGGCTGGAGCGAAGAAGTCAGGAAAGGGCCCGGTGTATTAGAAATTTTCATTGTATTAGACTTCTTCGCAGCGGCCTGTTGTTGTCGTTCAGCGCCCTGTCTCTTCTCTTCTCCTGTCCCCTCCTGTCCCGTCGTTTGCACACTCTTTATCATGTTATGCCAACACGCCCAATCCTACTGCCTCTTGTGTCATCCTCATAAACGAGTGCCCATAGAAACTGGACACTACTCACAACTGGTCCGCTAAAAAAGGAAGAAGGCCCAACAAATTGCTGCAGAGCGACGGTGACGAGCCCGAGAATCGAGGTACGTAAAACCAAAGGGGAATGAAAAATAGCCCCATATCTGCGTGTTAATCTGCAAATGTCGTCGAAAGACGATAGTCTTCAGTCTGGAGAGAGTGAACAAAACATTTATTTGATGTTCTGCGCAAGAAAATTGGTTAATATTATTTTGGAGGCGCTGCGTTAGAGTGCTTCTAGCTGCAGCGGAGGCGAACGAACGCATCAAGTCACGCCACACGTGAGACATGAGCGCCATCTGGCAGTTTTCTTGGAAAACGATTCCTGCCACAAGCAGGTTCTTTACCAGAAGTGAATTTGCTGCTAGATGTTGAGCATCTTTTCATGTCGTAATCATGGCTACCGGACTATCTAACTGGTACAAAAGAAGTGCAATATTCCAGTGGAACTGCAACGGTTTGCAGAATAAGAGTGGAGATTTTCGGAAATTCGTCGCTCAGCATGGGTTTCCAATTTTGTGTATTTCCGAAACAAGAGTTTTCACTAACGTTCGCTTGTCCACTTATGTGGTGTACCAAGCAGAACGTCCTGCTGCAAAAAGCAGAGTGATGTTGTGTGTGAGACGCGATATTTCGTCGACACTTGTGGCAACTTCAAAAACAGATGCGCCGGAATTTGTTAGATGCAAGGTGAAGTTTGGTAACGTTATTGTAACTGTAGTTAGTGTTTACGTGCACCCTCAAGCAAACGTTTCATACGCAGAGTTGGCTGCAGTGTGTAGATCTGACCATGATCCCATAATTATATGGGGTGATTTTAACGCCCACCATGAATTGTGGGGTAGTGAGCGTTGTAGTGTAAGGGGATCTGCTATAGTAAAAATATGCGAAGATTATGGTTACACTATACTAAATGATGGTTCTCCAACGTTTCTACGGGGGCATAACTACTGCAGCGTACTAGACATCACTGTGTGCTCCTCTGAATTCGCGGCTGGAGCAGACTGGACTGCAGACGCTGATACAAGGGGAAGTGACCACTTGCCAGTATTCATATATCACCCAAAGTTGAAGAAAACGAGAAATAACCGCACAACAAGGATTACAAATTGGGCAATCTTTCCAGAACTACAGAGGCAAAATTTTGAACCTTGTTCTAACGCAGAAATGTATGCATCGAAGATGAAAAACTTTCTAACAAAAGCAACTCGTGCAGTACCCATTCCAGATGGGTATTTGGGTGTTGACGCTGAGTATGAGAGGCTTCGGGCAATACGACGCCGATCTGAAGGAAGATATCGCAGGTCGAGTAATTTAGAAGATTTCAAGGCTGCACAGAAAGTACATTCTGCAATGCATAACCAACTGCAGAAGCTTTCAACCAAAAAGTGGCAAGATTTATGTGCCTCACTTTCTCCATTTACCTCGGTGCCTCAAATGTGGAACATGGTACGCGCCCTCCGACAGCCAGTAGTCCACTCGAGACCACTACAGACTCTAGCGCTGTCTCGAGGAATTAGCGAACGTGTGATTGCCGAAGAATTTTGCGATCTTATACTGAGAAATGGAGAAACCACCCAAACTAGCGAATATAAATACTCAGCAGAATCAGCTTCGGCGGTTGTAACAAAGTTCTCTGCGATCAGTTCACCAGATCTGGATGACAGCTTCACACCAGAGGAGCTCCAATATGTGCTGTCTTCAGTAAAACGAACAAGCTCACCGTGGGAACAGATGGAGTTACATACGCTGCTCTTACTAATTTGTGCAAAAAAGGAAAATTACACCTGTTGGACATCTATAATAAAAGTTGGCAAGAAAAAAAAGTTCCGGAAAGTTGGAAGATATCAAAAGTAGTACCGTTGCTAAAGCCAGGGAAGAGCCCTATGCAGTTGGACTCGTTTAGGCCGGTTAGTTTGACAAGTTGTTTTTCAAAAGTGATGGAAAAATGATCAATGAACGAATTTTATGGTGGCAAGACAGGAAAAAACTACTACCAGAAAGCATAGCCGGCTTCAGAAGAGGTAGATGCACAATGGACTGCATTCTGGATTTGGTCACAGATGTGGAAAACCAACGAACGCAAGGAAACATCACTGTCGCTGTATTCCTTGATGTCCACCGAGCATACGACACAGTGAGTCACGTTCACGTTCTGGAAGGCCTGGCGTTACAGGGATTCAAGGGCAAGATACTGCGTTGGATGGCTGACTTCCTGAAGCACCGGAAAATTTTTGTAGTTACGCAGGAGGGCCCAACGTCAGAAAATGTCGTCAACCAAGGAGTGCCACAGGGCAGCGTGCTAAGCCCTACTCTCTTTAATGCAGTCAAGGCGCAGCTCCTGTATAATCTTCCACCTAACATCAGATGTTCAGTATATGCTGATGATATAAGTATATGGACGTCTGGTCCATCGTTTTTGGATGTCCAACAAACTCTACAAGAAGGATTGGATTATGTAGACCGTTTCCTAAAAAAAAAAGAGGTATGGCACTGAGTCTGGCTAAAACAGCCATACTTCCATTTACATTAAAAAGACCTGGAAATTTCCAGATTATTCTGCAAAATCAGCCTATTCAAATGGTTAAAACTCATAAATTCTTGGGAGTAATTTTAGACCGGAGACTAACATGGTCGCCTCATGTCCAGTGCCTGGAACAAAAAGTGAATAAGGCCATTCGAATCCTCCGGCATCTCTGCGAGGCCAAATGGGGTGGTACTACAGAGTCGTTATTAGCCCTACATGTTGCCTGGATACGCCCCATCGTAACTTACTCACTGCCTCTGCTGTACGGACTCCCAGCCTCTACCTAAAGGCGACTTCACTTGTTATTGGCGAGGAGCTTGAGGGTATGTCTGGGTTTACCACGGTCAACTTCCAGTGCTTTAGTGTATGCGGAGGCTCGAGAGCCACCTTTGGCAGTACTCCGAACTAAAGAAACATCTCGAAATTTATTTAGAATTTTCACGCAACATGGAAGTCATTTTTTATCTGGTGCACTAACACAAAGGACGGCAACGAGACTACAGGATACTATATCATCATTTCAAGCAGTAGTACCAGAATTTAAACAATGGAAACCTTCAAAACCTCCTTGGACGCTGCCACTTCTCAACGTTATCCGTGAAATAGACGGCATAGAAAAGAAAGCAGACATGGCACCTCTAGTAGCGGCACAGTTGGTACTTCATCCGCTTCATGTAATGCATAATGAAAAAAGGAAGATATATACAGACGGATCATGCACAGAAGAAGCGTCAGCCTGTGCGTTCTTTATACCGGAAATTCAGAAAAAGAAGATGTGCAAATTATCGCACAAATCTTCATCGACGACAGCAGAATTGGTGGCTATCTTTGAAGCAGTTAAGCTTATCTGCGAGAATCCTGAGCCATAAAAATGGGTGATATGCACTGATAGCAAACCTGCTCTTCAGCTAATGAAAAATTTGAGATCACCTTACAAAAATGGTGAAATAGCACAATGTATCACAGAAACTGTGGAATATGCCTCATTGCAGGGTCACGACATCGTAGTCCAATGGATACCCAGCCACATTGGAATAAAGGGAAATGAAGATGCTGATAGTCTCGCGAAGATTAAGGAAGGACGGGATTGCGTAATTCCTATGTCTGGGGTGGATATTCGACATTTTATATCGCAAGGAGCTAACCATTGTTCGATGGAGAAGTGGTTTGAGAGCCCTAAATCAAGGGAAACGGTACTTTGTGAAGTTTATCCACACAGAAAATTTTCCATAGCGACAGACCTCCCACGACACCTAGAGACATTGATCCACCGACTTAGATTGGAAGTAGCATACACAAACAGCTTCCTGCACAGGATACATCGATCCAACTCACCGGAATGCCATTGTGGTCATGCAGAAGAAAATGTTCACCATATTCTTTTGGAGTGCATTAAATACGCGAATGAAAGAGAAAAATTAAAGAACAAATTAGCAAGTTTGGACAGACGGCCCCTCACAATAAAGAAACTACTTAGACCATGGCCTGAGATGCATCTCCAGAAAAAGGCAATAATCTTCCTGACAGACTTTTTAGTGGAGACCGGACTGGACAAGCACCTATGACTGACAGCCAGAGATGGGTATTATATAAACTGTGGTCATGTATATACTGGCATTAGATTAGTAAGGTGTGCGTGTAAGTAGTTTATGACTGTGTGAATTGCGCGAAGAAAACTGTGTATTGGCATGATATTTGAAGTGGTTTCAGTGTGTTATTATGTTTTTTTTCTTTTCCGTATTGTTAATTTTTGGGTACCGTTCTGTATTATTATTTTATTTTTCGCTGCATAACTTTTTGATATGGAGTAGCCGAGGCAATAGGCACCTCAACCTCTCTACAGCAAAACAGTTAAAACAGAACAGAACAGAACTATCGTCTTTAAAAGGTAACGGAGGATGCGGGAAGACACCGAAACGACGAAAGGCCAACGGCTGCGTACCCGTAAATCTACGAGATGTGCGAACGCTTAGCTTCAGCGCGAGTTTCTGTCTCTGGAGTTTGCAGAACTGTGTCGTGGCTCTGTCTGTGGTATAAACTCGAACCTCTGCTTAGTAGTAAGCTAAATTTCATTACTGCATACTCTAGGCATGCTCGGATTACGTTAGCCGTGTACTCAACATTGCCTTTAAATGACAGTAAACCCACCTGAAATGTAGATACGTGAATAACAATGGCGGAGACAGAAAAAAGAGTAAAGCAGAAAAAAAATTCAGAGCAGGTTAGAAAAGACATCATTACAGTAAAGAAACTGGCCGAGGTCATGTACGGGATGAAAGCGGAGAATCAGAAAGACGTCACTTGTGCTAACAATCAAATTATTATTTAAAGAACTTCGTGAATGATTTAGCAGGCAGAACAAAACTACTGCAGCCAAAGTACCTCCTGTTGTGTAAATATTTGTTATATTACATTACGCATCGGCAACGGTAGTGCCACGATTGCTTAAATCTTATTTGCATGTATGCCATTCTCATCGTAGGAAAGAAAGTGTAAATTTAGGTGTTCTTTTTTTTCGTTAGACACAATAATAATGAGAAGGAACAGACAATGGCACCAAGGCTACTGTAGGGAATAATATTAGAAGTGATTCTAACGTAAATGTGAAGGAAGAAAAGGGGACAACAAAAAAACTTGCCAATAGAAGAAACTGGCTATAAGCGAGGGTTTCGTTGTCGCTAACTTGATGTCTCGACGTAGTATGCCTCGAATTGTTGGTCAGCTGTTATATCGTAATAAGATCACTTGCTACGTGACGCCAAATAGACAAATAAAACAGTGTTCTACAGTCGCCCTAATGGCTACTTGCGGCGCTGACCGACGCTTCCACGTTCAAATGCGCATATACCCATATATAGTGGACGGAAAGGTGACCACCACCGTAGCTCACTGGTAGAACGTCGGATGCGTTATTCGAAGGTCGCAGGTTTGAGTCCCTGCCAACAGCAAGTAGTCATTTCGTCCACTTTTCAGTCACATTTTCACTATAATTACTTCTAGGAACATTCCTATAGTTTTCCTGGCATCATTGTCTGTTAGTTCTTAGTAATCTCATCGTATGTACTTAGAACTTACATCAACGATATCTTTCAAATCTCTAATATGTGAAAGGCACCAGCAGCAAAGAAACCCAATTCTCGCATTCTAGAGACTTTGCAACGAAGAACTACGCAAAATACGTTTAAATAACGACACTATATAGCGGCATCGAAATTTGAGTGAAGGACGAATTGGGATGCGCAGCTCCACGAACAAGAATAATTGCACTGGCAGCATAAGAAGAAAAAAAATTCCAGGAAACAAAAGACCGGCTGCGCGTAGACCTTCGCACGCTTGATTTTGCAGAGAGAGCTCGAGCGTCATCACGTGACTCAGCTCCATCTGTAGGAACCCGTAGGCCTGGTCACCTGGGCTCAATGAAGCACTGTGGTGGTTAGATAAACGACGTCACTATTGTTAGTTTTATTCGGGTAGCCTAGTAGCAGCAATATGAGATTAATAAGCAGAGTTCGGCCGACACTTATTGCTTCGCACTGGGGTGTTTCTATAGCAGTAACTTGTATTTTAAGATGCCCGATTCACTATTGAATGCATCGAAAATTCAAACACAGATACTTCTTTTGCGAGAAGTATCGCTACATGGATACAAGAAACCTGAAGAGTACATAAAGTTCTACCGAAGATACATGTAACTAATAATGTACTAATTTAACTTCATTCAGAGAAGCTTGAAATGCTCGCATGCATATTTGAAGAGTACGGAATATACTATCTGTGCGACTGCGTCGCGTCGCACAACACCGGAGTATAACCTTCAGGTCCGCTCCAGAACGAATGCAAAACCTAGCAGCCAGCCTCGTGTGGTGCTGGCACGGAAGCAAGGGCGGCTGCACTGAAAGTATGGCCGAGCTCGGGTTAGTAGACATAGGTTGAGATTGAAAATTTTAAACAGACGATGTTTTTAAACGCGAAGAAACCTCGGCAGTGCGTACAAAAGTTATCGCCGTGAACGGGCACGCGATCTTTTCGTCTTCTTCTGCTTCGGTCCCAGAATACGTTCTTCGATTAGTCGGCCGTGTGATAGTCACTGTGACGGGCAAAAGAAGAAGTACCGAGAGTGCGAAAGAAATAAAAGAAGTCTAAAGAAAGAGGAAAAGAGAAATATAAAGAGGAGAAAGACGAAGAGAAAGACAAAGATACTACCGGTGCCACACGAGCATTTTTAATCGCGATCAGTGCCGATTCGGGTAAACCACAATCCGGATTAGCTGCTTCTACACGGTTCCTTTTAATCGTGATTAAGCCCGATCGGCATCAAGAATATTGCGATTCGCGCATCGCGATCTGACTGAGGAATCGTGATTTCGTGTCGTCACCAGCCCCTGGTCGAGCGTGTTGAAACTAAAAGAAAAAAAATCAAGCATGTTTTTCTAAAAACAGATTTAAAAAGCCAGATAATGTTGTATAAAATAAATTTTACACTCTTTCAATGGAAACAATATCCTTAATATTCTATATCTTAAGATTCGTATTGACCCCATGTGGTTATGGGAGAAGCAGATGATAAGCAGTTCAACTCTCGCAGCGTCGGAGCAGTTGGAGCACCTCGAATTAAATTGATTATGACTTTCACCAGCTCTACGACTCTGTCGCAACGTACGCGCACTTCGTGGTCGAATGAAGAGACCTTTACAGTAATTGACCGCTGGCAGGAGGAACCGGGAGACTTGAAACGCCAGAACTGAAACTCCAGCGTGTACAGCGAGGTTGCGGTTTCGCAGTGACTGGACGGCTATGAGCAGTGGCCATCAGAAATAAAAGTGAAGATTAGAGTTCTCGCTCAGCAATGCAGGTAAATGCAAAAAAAAAAACTCTACCGAATGATGAATTTATGAAAAAAAAAACTTTTGTAGTGGCACGTAAAGTTTTGGACTTTCGAATGGTCCTTGCACAAATAGAATATTGCTCATAAATCGCTTTATTAGAATGTTGTACGCTGCGTTTTCACAAAGACATGTTTTACCGCACGCAAGTGCCATCTGGTGCATTTCATCACACCCAAGCTCGAACTGGATGTGCTTGAGTTGTGCAGCAGCGCCCATAAAGTTCATCGCGATCAAGAAAACCGATCCGGATCACCCTGATCGTGATTGAAAGTCGTGATTAAGTCAGCAAGCCAGAAAGAGAAAAAAAGAGAGAAACCAAGAGAATAAAAAAAAGGAATCAAGAGCATCGAAGAGATAGAAAAAGAAGAGAGAAAGCGTGATATATGAAGAAACCGAAAGAAAAGCAAAGAAACGTTCACATATGAAAGAAATAGATAAGGAAAAGAAAAAAATGAAAATGTGTAGAGACAAAAGAAAAGTAGAGAGAAAGAGAAGAAAAACAAAGAGTAAGATTAATAAAGAAAAAGAAGAAAGACCGTTCTGCAACGCTTTTCTTCCAGCTGGGCACCACTATAGGGCGAAGCTGCCTCAATATTTGTATTTGATTTACTATAATGAAACAGACAATGGCAAGTTACATTTGTCCACAGAAACCTAATGACATTCCAAAGCGTTCTGATCAGACTTGTAATATCCAGGAGTACCATAGCAAGACAAACATACTCGGGATTTTTATTTGATGTCTGAATTATTCGACAGCGCTGCACGTGTCGGGTGCATGGGTGCGTCAATGTGCCCTTCAGTGAGCCACGTGTTCGCACTCTAATTATATTTGCAAATTAAACAGCGAAATAGGCCTGTTCGAAGAGCAAGAACACTGTGTGAACGAAGAAGTATTTTAATAAGTGTTTTGAAGGCCACATAAATGCAGAAACAGTGAGAGCAGCTGGTATATACAAGGCGAACTTTTTTTCTCCTACATAACAACTGAATATATTGTACTGGCCAAAATAAGCTTGACTGGGGAGGGGTGAAGCATATTGGGAAGGGTGTTTCAGCCCAACAAAGGTGAAACCTGGGGAGAAGATGAAACACGCAGTGTTTCGAGAGAAATGTCTCTGCTGCACTGGTGTTGCCAAGCCATGAAACCGTGCGCGTAGGTAAGGGTGTTACCGCACCACAGGCGTCGTTGGAAAACTGTGTCGGAACGCAGCTTATTCCCTAAGGTGCTTCTTTTTCCCTATATTCCCGGCTCCAATTCCTTAGGACATGTAGGTCTGTCAGCGCCACCAACGTTGCCAGCCATCTGTAGGCCTAACTGTCGCCTTCTCAACTTTTAGTGGAACGGAGACGAGTGGCGGGATGTATCCAGTTTTCGTGGCTCACACCGATTCACGATGAACCGTGACGACATTAAACGTGGGGAAGCCCAACCCCTAATCACTACTAGAAGGAGATGCGATCAAGACAAAACTGAGCATCAGCGTAGGGAGCCCAGGAACCAGCCGCCATACTCACTCTAACGCACAGCCTAAATATTTTCTCGCACGTTCTGCGTCGCTGTCGATTCCTAGTGCGCACTTCAACAAAAACTAAGCACGCTCTGCAACGTCTTTTTCTCAAAAGGAGGGGAACAAATAAGCGAAAAACTGGAAACACTTTTTTCCTTGGCGAAATATCGAACGAAAAACGAATCAGCAAAGAGGAGAGACCGTGGCGCACGTACGGTAAACAAGGTTCGCCACCATTTCGTGCCTTTCATTAAACTTCCAAGGTGAGTTCGTCGAGGCACTGTTTACTTTCCGTATTTGCTTTTGCTGTCCCAATTCTACCCTCTTCAATGAGACCTAGCTCACTTCCGCGTCCTCTGGTTTTACGTTTGTGTGGGCGCGATCGATAGCTGCTATAATAACTTCGCGGAACACATACACGGGATTGCGGAGAATGTGCGCCGCTGATGATAAGGTAAAAGAAAAAAAAAAGACTACGTGAGTATGTGCAGTGCACTGCCGGAACCGCTGATTGAAAGCAAGAACAAAGTGCGACGCAGCAGTTTCTCGAACAACTCCGCAACTTTTGTGTCTGCCGATGATTTCGTATACAGGCCGTTGTTCGAATACAGTAGGCGTGAAGCTTTGATCTTGCTTTACTTCTTAAGTATTAACGTGTAACGCAACTGCTAACCGGGTGGTGAGCAGAGCAAAGAGAAACCCACCAGTATGGACAGATGCAGTCGTAGATTGAGATTAAAATTCGGTTGTGTTACGAATGGAAACAAAATTTCATAACGTGACTGAGTTAAAAAAAAAACTGCACGAGCTGTTTTATAAACAGAGTGGTTCTGTGGGTGCGCAAAGCAGACCAGAATTGCTTTCGACCACAACACATGAAAGAACCTGACACGCGCAAATGGGATGAAGTCACAAGTTAAAAGGAGAACAAAAAAACGTGCGACAAAAAAAAAGGACATCACAGACCCCGATTTGCCCCATCCTTTTGTCATTTTCTCGTCCCAGCATTTTTCATCTCGGGGGAAATATAATGAAGAGTATAAAATACTTGGAGCGGCGAACGAAAAATTACCAACGGAATATAGGGGAAAAAATGGAAGCAGATAAGAACGGTGCGCTGATCACCAGCCACACTCTGATTACCTCTTCGATTTTACGTCTCTGCGAATTTTCTGCCCTTTTCTGATTATCAGTTCTGGGCGCTTTCCCGTATTCTTGACTTTGATGTTTTGAGGTTTGCAAACGCTGAATCACGAGAGCGCACGTCTATCGGAGTCAACCAGTTGAGAACGTCAAGAAAGCGGAAAGGGGGGGGCTCATCGTTCCCTTCGATTTCCCGAACACAAAAGAACCGCGCTTTCGTTACGTTACACTATATAAATATATTCGTTCGCTCCGCTTCTTCACAATCGCTTCCAGACGAGCCACTCGGTCGGCTCGAAAACGTCGATATCTCTTTGCTCAAGACATTTCTGTTTTCACTTTCCCGATGCAGTTGATGGTAGCGTATTTACTTTTTGCACATCGCTGTTAGTATAACTACTGAAAATCGTTTTCTTTTTGTGTCCTTTTTTGCGCAACCAGTCGAATTGGGCCATGAGTGCCGTCAAATATGCGCCGAGTATCAGCGAGTGCGGTGCAGTCGTTTAAGTTTAGCCATTTTATGCTGTCATTCAGGGTTTGTGACGTCCAGACGCTTCTAAATTGAAAGAGCGGAGATGTCACTTCGGGAGCCCGTCAACGTGTAACACCCAAGTGTCCGTCAGAAACTGGTGAAAACTTTCTGCGAAGTGACGACTATTGAAAATTACGACTTTAAGGGGATGTGTGACATTGATTAAAGCAATAAGCCTTTGCAGGTTACAGCGACAAAAATCCGTTGAAAACGTCGACCTAGATGGCCCTGCTGATAAAGATAGCGCGTCATCTCGTGACCGAGGCAAGCACCCTTTTCCTCCCTCTGCAAACGAGCATTTTCAGACGGGTGGTTTGTTCATTTACGGCTGCCAATTCCGGACCGGTCCAGATAGGGTAAGCAGAGCGAATAGCATAAGAACTCCTGCAAGTTACCCAGGTTACAAATGTCATGTTTTGTTATTGTTCCAGAAAAAAAAATTACATGTTATGCCGTAGAGAGGTGTAACAGGAAGTAGTTCTACACGCCAGTTTTGTCGGGTGTGCCCAGCGGTATTTGTTGAGAGCGATAGGAAGTTTCTTAGGTGCAATCATAGAAATTTATTCTACTCAAAGTTTTCCCGGAAACAGCTGCTTGATACTGTCTTCTACTATATATTTGAGGTGAATAAGGGAATCATGTCAGGAATACTTAAAGTAAACGGCTTTTTGTTTCGTTCAATATTCCTAATATAGTTCAATATTCCTGATATACGCTTGTGTCCTAAAATGACACAAGCGTATTTAAATATGTATGGATGTGATCATAGTGATGCAACTAACGAGTTCTCAGCAAGGATGAGTGTCCTGCCATTCTAGCTAACAGACTTTAAAAGGGTATCACACTAAGTTTGTCGGGTGGCTTCACCACTGCGAGGCTGCTCAAAAAACGCAGACGCAGAATGAACAACACAGGTCTGAACGCCGACTGTTGAAAATCAGCGCACGGGCCTGTCTGTTGCTTCTCTGTCCTCGTTTTTCGCGCTGTTTTGCTGTAATGTATCAGCTGGTAGTTGGCGCTTCCGTCGAATCCTTCTGCGTCTTCGCTTTTCGTGCTTGGTTGCAGTCATAAGATTGCTGGTAGTCAGCACTTGTTGGTGGCCGTTCTTTCTGTGTCTGCGTTTTTCGCGTTGCTTCGCAGTCATGAGATTGTTGGGGATCGGTGCTTGGTAGTGGCTTTCTTTTTTTCAGTGTCGGCGTTTTTCGCACTGTTTTGCAGCCATTGCATTGTATTGTCCATTCTTCATGTGTCCTCATTTCTGGCACCTTTTTATTTTTTTTTTCGCAATCATGTAGCAAACATATTTTCGGCAACACCGACTTGAGAATTTCGTTCATGCTTCAGAATAAGATAATAGTCATAGTAAAGCCGAGTTATTTGAGGCTAGAAACTTCTAAAATTCATGAAGAACGAACATTGTAAATGTTAAGATGCACTGCGTTCGTGCCAGACGAAAGCAATTTTTTGTCTGTGGCAATAACCGTTCCCTAGGTATTGTACTAATCGGGCTTACTAGTAAGGCAAAAAAAAATGTTAGGTGCAACTTGATCGCCGTTGATAGCATAAATTTCATCGCACAAAACACAGAGGTTGGTGAATAAACATGTAAGTTTGTACATTTATGGTGTTTACAATATCATCAGTGTGCAAGAAGCGCAGATGATCCGGAACGCTTCTTTGAGTTGCCACAAACGTCATAGGAACGCACTCCGAGGGTTTGTCGATCCCTTGCTAAAATGTTTTTGGTTAGTTAAACATACATCCATCCAGGATGTTATTTCATATATAAAGGGGTAATTTACATTAGAAACGAATAGTAAAGGTGTCACTCAGGTTTTTCTTAGTGTGGTAGGTCGGGTGTCGAGACTAATCACCTGCGAGGGCCTCATATCTGTGCATTCGCATTTTTGTATACCCTCGCCGGCGTCAGGTTTTTTTTCGAGAACAATGCCACTGCCTTAAACAGTTAAATATAACTCGTAAAAGCTTGCTGCGCAAGTGTATCCTCCCCCCCCCCCTTTTTTTGTCCTTGTGTTGCTTACGCGCTCTAAAATTCTTTATTCAGTCACATTGTGCGTTGCTGCCTTCTGAATTTTTTTCTTTTCTCGTTAGTGCTGGGGCTGGGGCTGATAATGACTAATTATAGGTGAGCCCCTGTTTTACTTGGCTGGAAGTTCAATCTTTGCAATGGGTTGGACGCACTCAACCTTCCGCTCGTTACGCAGCGAACAATGTGTAGAGCCTTGTGAGATTCATCACATCTGTCCCAAAATATTAGAATATAGGTCTCCAAGCGTGACTCCGTCCCCAGCGCGGCTGCAAAGCTCCCTTTTCCAAAGCGTTTTCAAGCTCTGGCGCAGCTTTGTGGTGGAATACTTAACTGTGACGCAGAGTTCTTGGGTGGTATTCCGGGCGGAAGCCTGATTTAGGATGAGTGACATTTATTATTATTATTTGATTCTTTGTATCACATGCCTTGAGTTTCAAGCTCGGTGTCTGATAGGGCATTTAAAACTTTATTAAGCTGACAGAATGGTGGATGGTGGCCTGGTTGCATTCAAGTGCGGCGTGTCTTGCGGGGATGGGGGAGGTGGTTATTGGTTGTAAATGAAGAAAGCTGCAGCCCGCAACACGGCGTTTCTGAGCCACAGGGAGAGAACCTGGGAAATAGAAGAGAGGGGAGGTTTAAACAAACGCGTGTAGTCAATACGCCTGCAATTTTTATTGACCGAGCGACGGGGTTAATTCTCCGTTACACTTGAATTAGTGTGAGGTTGGTTGTTCAATAGTGACATGGGGGTGAATGATATTATCTGTAGGCGTGCCTGTATACGCTACACAAAGCGAAACTTTCTTGCCCGCATGGCGAGCATAGCATTAATTTTTTTTCTGCTTTGTAGAGGGCAGAGAGGTGTCGATAGTTGTTGTTGACGATGATGATAACACCGACAACCATAAAAACGGCCAAGATTTGGATGAAAGGGCAACATGTGCACTCACACTCGCAAGGTTTTGTAGAGCGAAGAAACAGGACCAGAAACAACAAGAAAAGTAACTCACCCTCAAAGAAAAAGGCAAGAGGCAAGAAACGTTCGCTCTCCGTGTGCAAGCTGTGTTGGTATAGAAGCCGGTTGCAAAAACACGGGTGAAAAAAAATCACATTGTTTTTGTTTGCCGAACGATGAAGACAAAGCACAGTGCTGATGTTTTTTTCAGTGTTTTCTCTGTAAGCGTGCTGCGCCTGACGCGTAAGTTTTATGAGGCGTGTGTAGAGCGCAGAACTTAGCACTGTGGTTTTCTTGCCACTTGGCCGGGTACCGCACATTGCTTGGATTATCACACCATGCGGGCATCTCTAACGGCCGGAAATATCTCTTGGCAAGTACGTTCGTAGCACAGAGAGGAAGTGGCTTTTAATGCCTCTCGTAAGCGATTCAGAGAGAGAAAGAAAGAACGACGCACCAGCAGCCATTCGTTTCTTGTCCTGCTCAAAGAAAAAAAACACCAACAACTTTCCTGCCGCATCCGCTAAAAAGCGTGTTCCTGCGCCGGCCATCTACCAAGTGGTCGCCATGTTCGAGCCACGCAAGCACCGTGCTCAGCTGTAGCTTGTCCGAGTTCTACAGCTCATAAGACCAGAAACAACACAAAGGATTGAGACGCGACGTATGTCTTTAGTGAGCACGGTATTTCATCGGAGTAGCAACGAAACAGATGGTCCGGCCGAACACCCATCGTTGGCATAGGTGTCGTAGCGTCAGCCGCTATGCTTAAACAGTAGTTTAGAGTTAGATTTAATACATTGGTTATGCTTATAAAACGTGAACCATTTACGGCCACTCTTTTCACGTGGACTCAATTACAGAGAATGTTTTCACAGCTACAGCATTGTTTGCGTTGCACTCTGGAAAATCATGAAGCACATCCCAATAGTCACTATTCAAAAACCTTAGGCGCTGAGCACCACTCGGAGCGTTCTTTTGAAGCGCCATTATCTGGAATGTCTTTTATTGGTAGTCCCGTATATAGTCCAGGGAAAACGCCAAGTAAGACCAAGTCTGAAAGGCGCACGGATGTACCCTACTGCTGCACGCTCATTTTGGTCACGTGGAAGCTAGGCGTACGCAAACTCATCCACGTACGTAAAACTTAACGTTTATATTGACATCTGCAAGCGCATGCTAACGTTCCCGGAACATGAAAGAAAGCAGAGCTATCATTCCCCCATAAGCCGCCTTTTTTAACGAGGAAAGAATGCCAGCATCTCAGCGTAGAGGGGGTCACTTTCAACTGAGAAAAAACTTCACGCATGGCGCCATACCATTTGACCAAAAGATGAGGTGCTTGCTGGCGTTCTCGAGATGTGTCTGTTTTGCTAGTGTAAGTGGTTGCCCTTAGTCACTGGGAAGCCAGCATCAGTTTGCCGGCGTCGGTACTGCCGGCACGTCACCGAGCAGCAAGCCAACTCTCCTTTTTCAATAGTCGTGCTTAACCATGCGTAAATATTGGCTTTATAACAGCGGCTCCTATTAGGGTCCACCTGTGCCCACTGAATGGTTTCAGCTGTCCTGAAGAGCGCACAGCAGGTGCCTCTGGGGGCTCCCCTCTGAGGCACGTGGACTGGCGGAGTGACGACAGTGAAGCTCGGTGGGTTGCGCCAGGCCGAGAATGGCGAGAGAGAAAGGAACTCTCTCTCGAAGAAGAAGATTGGGAGCGTACTTTTGCTCGGGTGGGCAGAGGGCGTACGTGCTGTGGCATCGATAGAGCTCATGACGGTCAGCGCAAAAAAAAGGGCCACGAAAAACGAGGAAGTAAGCAACACATGCACTGTGTCGTGTACTTCCTTGATTATGGTGTCCTTTTAGGGGCGAAGCTCCTTAGGGCGTGGGCTGTGCGTCCCCTGTAGCCTGTATGTAGCCACCTCTAGTTTAGTTCTTGCAGTGTTCACTAGATGGCGGTACCGTTCCCTATATGTAGCCACCTCTAGTTTAGTTCTTGCAGTGTTCACTAGATGGCGGTGCCGTCTCCTGTATGTAGCCACCTTTCGTTTAGTTCTTGTAGTGTTTACTAGATGGTGGTACTTGTAGCTGATGATGAAAAGATGCAAGATGTTATAAACTAGAAAGCGGTACTTGTAGTTGATGAAAGACGCGAGATCTTATAAAATAGGAATGATGTCACATATGGCGCGTGTCATTGGTTGAAGGCAATCGTTCGATTTAGTGCGGCGACGTACGCTAGGGGGAGCGTTGTAATAAAATCCGTTCGCTGTTGGCGCGCGCTCGGAGTCGCCGGATAGATAAGGCTGCACAGCGGAGAGAGCGCAAGGCGGCAGCAGCGCGCGCTCGCAGACAGAATCCCGATGTGCGAGCGCGCGAGGCAAGGGACATCGCAAGCCATCCATCGTCTAAGAACAAATAAAAGTTGATTTGTGTATATACACACACAGCGTTTCTCACGTCTTTACATGATGATCGACTGGGCGAATTACACGGAAGATTCACAGTTTACCGATGAATCCCTCCGGAGCTTCGCCCATTCATCATCATTCACCCCGTGAATATGCCGTAATTTTTTTTTGTTTCTCTGACCATCATGAGTACGTTGAAACTAGCCCACTTTGCTACATTACGTAGTCCGTAGAGCTAATACAACACGCTCTAAAGAAAAACGCTGGACAGATACAGCGACAAGCAGAAAAGCACCAATATGTTGGTATGTTGTCATAGTTGTTGTCGCAGTTATTTATGGAAGCGCTAAAAATTTCTGGTACTTAGCGCTTACAATAATTCTGGTACTATCAGCCATCAACAAGCATTTTACAAAATAGAAGCGTGCAAAAATTTCGGGTGTTTATTTTTCTAATAGCTTCAGGAAAGATACGAAAGCTATTTATGAAATTTACTGTGCACGGAAAAAGCTTGCAGGCCAGTTTACCAGACGGCGCCACCATATCAGCCTAGCGTGCATGCGCTAACCGCCGATTGCGCCCTATTGCATCCTGTGCAGATCCTATTGTCCTGTCGCGAGTATTCCACACGCAAGGCGAGGCGCGCTTATCTCAGTAGGAAATCCAACGGCATAGGCCTAATTCGTGCCCATAAGTTATGCATGCAGTGAAGTACAGTTTGTTCACAGCTACATCCATAATCTCTGTGAATCCTCATACATGCACAAAATAACGCAAAAGCGGACTCGACTGACGCGCACCACCGCACATGCTAGATCAGCGACTTAACATTGCAGAAACAGAAGCAGCTGCACAGATGGATACCAGATTCGCACTTGTATGGAAGATTAGATGGATGTATGAGTTGGATGGATACAAGATTCACAAGAGCTTGGGAGGATTTAGGTTAGACGGTTATCGTTGCCAATCTATTACGCAAAGTTTTGGAAACACTCATAGTTTCTGAAGCAATGTCAATACCGCACGACTTGAAGTGGTGCTTTCCTCATTGCAATGAGAGATGGTGCGTGCAGTCTCGAGTTCGAATTTCGGTTCATGGCGGCCCGTGCATGTCTCTGCATGCATTGAAGAAACGACGTGCGATCTGCTGTTTGCCGAGAAAACTGGGATTTCAAAGTCCACCTTATAGCGGGATTTAATGTTCCATGACAGTTGTATTCTTATTGAACTTAACTTCTTCAATCAGTATTGCTGAACGGTGAAGATATATTCCTAAACAACACAAATCACAAAAAAGACTCTTTAAAGTGTCTTAAGAAGACCTCCTTATAGCAGGATTTTCTGTCTTGATAAAACTTGTTCTGCAGATGACTTCTTTAATCTGGAATTTTGACGGCTTAGACGACATATTCTTTAATACGACTGATTATATCTCTTTCGAGTGAGCTGGGGGTGGGGTGGGGGCGACAGCAGATGCAATAGTACAATAGAACACTTCTATCACCACATAGCAAAACGAATGACGAACACTGACAAAACACAGAAGTACACAGAAGAAACTTGCAAAAAAGAGAAACGCAATATCGTTACTAAAGGTTTATGAGATTTAATTTCGATGATTCTCACGGAATGGAGCTATTTTCTTTCTGAGCTCTTCCCTTTTGAAGGTGATCCACTGCAACAACGATGCCCTTTCCTTTTGTTGGTGTGGTGTATCGTTTTCTGAGGCTGCTGCGGCTTATCATGTGTCCTTTGCGAAACGTCTAGGGTTATCACGTGTCTTCTGAATTACTTACGGTCGACGGTGCGACGCAAGCGTCATGCACTCTCCAACAGCACCTATAATTTACAGCCACAGTGAGCGAAGAAAGGCGTAATCTAACGCTTTCGTGAGTGGTGCCTGGAATCGCAGCCGAGGGCAATGCGGTCGGGGCATATCACCACGATGGACTGGCCTCTTCACCTGCCGTCATAATGTAGGGCGTGGTCTCTTTGGAGGGGCGATCGCGCGGGCATTGCACTCTTCCTAGTCCTTTTGCCACTTTGCGCTTCCGCGATTCAGTGTTTTCACATGGCCTCGCTGTCTCAACACCGAATCCATATGAAATAAAAAGAAGGACCTGCCTTGCACGGGAAGCCACCTTGCGGCAGACTGGGCCGTAGGGCTGAGAAGAGAATTTTCAGATTGTCTGTAGGCTTCCTAGTCATTACGTTTTTTTTCTTTTTACGAGTTACGGCCGAATTAGGGACGTAAAAATTGTACGGGTGTAGATTCCGCATCTTTGAGTGAAATACAAAGCATACAAAGGCCGAATATAGAAGTATTCAATGGTAATATATGATATGAAACAGCTAAATGTGTTAATTTTGTGCATTTGGGATTTTGTGAATTTTCGCAGTATTGTTGTATGTGTAAGTATAATAAATAATTTGTTTGTTTATTGTTAACACCATTTTGTATACTTATGCCATGTAGGGTTGCCGAATCTCTGCACACTGGCTTTATTCCCTTGTATGTGCTTGTATGGAATTCCCAGAATTATAGTATATACCATAGTTTGGGACACCGAACTGTCTAGCCTCTTTCGAACCTTCTCCTCGCCCTTTTTTTTCGCGCACCAAACATTTCGCAGATGGTCAATAAAGTTCAATTAGCAACGCTGGTAGTCATAAGTGATGATGTAGAATGTAACCAGAGAAGCACGAAGCAAATATTGCAGCGTCATAAAAGCTTGACTTGACTGCTGGTGGAAAGCATTGACTGATATACTGTAATTAACTCAAAGTACATTTACTATATTGTTCTAAGGAGAACACTTGCGCAACATAGTTTCTTTTTCTGTTGCGCAATTCGTCACCAAACCTAACAAATGTGCACTGTGCTATGTACAAACCGTAGAGTTTGCCACACTAATGCATTAAAAGCCTGCGTTTCGCCGAAACTACGTAAGAGATAACTATCGGTGCTCGATATTGTCAAAATAATGTATAAGTCCTTTTACCGCCCCTAGATGACGACGCGATCTCTGTGAACCAAGATCGCTGTGAAAAGGAGGTGTGAGAGATACAAGATCTGAGAGCTCGGGCAAGTGCTTTGGTAGGGCAGTGGGAAGAGCAGACAGCACCTATCGTCAGTGACCTAGAGGTCGCGGGCCTGACTCCCAGGTCGTCAAAATCTCCAAAACGCTTTCTCACGGCTTTTCTTTTTTGAGCTGTTCATGTGCACTTCGTCAGCGTGACTTCCACGACAGAACTGACGCCAGTGAAGTTCTGGTCATGCCCGGCATTAAATACTTTCGTGAGAAAAAAAAAAACCAAGTCCAAAAAGCTCACCAGACACATGCTGTTTTCCAGCCCACAAGTTTTTTTTTTTTTGACATAGCCGATCGCAGTCAGAGTGAGGTGGTAGACCACGTGGTTCGAAGCCTTACGTTCCAATATACCGGGAGAATAAACATGGTGACAACGAAAAGAGTGCGAGAATAATAAGGGAAAAAGATAGACCAAGAAGCTCCCGAAGTTGCACCGATCACTGTGACAAGCCGCGGTGAAAAAACTCTAGCCTCACCCCGGAACTAGGCCAGAGTTCTTCAAAAGGCTAAGTTGCCAACAAGAACTCAGCCGTATATGAACCAAGTGTGACCTACTCAGAAAAACTGAAAGGTAGCATAATAATAATAATAATAATAATAATAATAATAATAATAATAATAATAATAATAATAATAATAATAATAATAATAATAATAATAATAATAATAATAATAATAATAATAATAATAATAATATAAATAATAATAATATAATAATAATAATAATAATAATAATAATAATAATAATAATAACTGAAATTTGACGCCCTACATTCACGGTATGATTATGAGAGATGTCTAGTGGAGGACTCTGGAAACGAAACCACCTGGGGCTCTTTAATGTGCACCTAAATCCAAGTGTGCTGGCCTCTCGAACATTTGTGCCCTCAACGGAAATGCAGCCGCCACAGTCAGAAATAAATCCCGTGACCTCCGGTCAGCACTCAAGCCACATAAACTCCACAACCACCGTGGCGGGTGACAAGCGGACACGTCCTCCAAGCTGCCTCCTGGGTGGCGCTGGCCCATTCAGGCAAGTCACAAATTCTGTTTCAATGAAGTTATACTACTGTTTCAGTACTATCAACATATTCAGCGCGAGTGTTAATCCCACACTCTTATTTATCTCTTGCATTTGAGTCACTTACTCTTGTTGTTCCACTCACTGCGGTTTCGCACTTGCACCTGACCTCTCCGTTGCGTAATTCTGCCGTGTCGTCCTATGTGCATAGATGGGTCACATTATCTACAAAGTTATAGGTCCTCTCTTTCATCTCCTCTGTAAAGATGAATTACGGGAGCCCAGTGTTTTTTCAGGCGCTTGAGCCGATTCGTTCTCGTAGGTCGTAGCTATTCTTCTGAATTATAACGTGGAACAGACGTTAACTAGTTCCTACCATACACTGCGGGAAGCGTGTAGAAAGATCTACAGAGCTGTCATCCAACATGTGTGATGATGAGTTCCGACGAATTAAGTTTTTGCTAAAAAAAAGACGCACATTGTCCTCGCAGTCGTTTCGAGTGTCATTAGCTGGTCCAATGCAGAATATACGGTGAGACGTGTTGGACCTTGCAAATAGGACGGTACCACCACACGCCAAGCGAAGGAGCACATTCAGCGCGAAATGTAATGTTACCGTCTTACGACACGAACAAAGTTGCAAGACGTCAATTGTGTATGCGTCACCAGTACATGAGGACAGCTGCGCCGGCCCAACGAAGCCTCGAACGTTTGCATAGGTTCTATTGCAAACGCAAGAACCAAAAACTAATCGTTCAGCTCGAAACGATGGTTTATGCTAGCAACTATTCTATGCGACGTCCTTTAATTACGTATTGGAGGGCAACAGCGCGAAAGACGAGAGACTGAGCAAAGATGGACGCATACATTGCACGTGTCCATCTTTGCCTGATGTCTCGTCTTTCGCGCTGTTCCCTTCCAATATGTCGCACCAATACGCCCAGGCAAACGCTTTAGCCTTAATGACGGAGACAAGTATGGGATGGACACCTTCCTGCATGTATCCGAGCTTGACGAGCGACAGCACTGACGGACTATTAAAGCTAAACATCGACAATGCTTATCTGCTCAAAATGACCGAATAATGTTATATCCATCGCTTGAATTTAATGGCTCACGTCATGGCTCGCGTGTCTGCATGCTGTCTTCTACAACGTCGTCCCCGTCCGGAAGCTCGTTTGATGTCTTTACTTGGCGACGATGAGGAGTTTTTTAGAAGCTGCCGGTATAATGCCCCGGGAACAGAACGGAAGAAGCGCAGGTTGTACGCCTGAGCGATAAACTAATCGTCGTTTGATGCTTCACAAAGCCGTGCTTTGCAAGTGTGGTTGCATGCCCGAAAGGACGGAGGCAGTGTCTTCCGCTTTTAAGGCTACGGAAAGAGAAAACTCTTGATCGAAAGGCACGTAATTTAGCCGGCGTATACTAATCGCGGAATGGCTACTCTGCGTGGGGAAACTGTTATCGATGTGTTCCGAGGATAGACACAGGCGTGAACATAATGAAGCAAACAATAATTTCGCTGCTTCGATGATAGCTCAACTAGTGTAGTTCTTTACTTATGAAAGAGCTGGAGCACACCGAGAAATGCAGAAAATAAGGGCACTCATCCTTGCGTACAATGTAGATGAGATGAAAACGTAACCGCAAGCTAGGAATTCCGCAACCTTCTACTTACAGAACAGAGACGAATCGAACTGATGAGAATCGCTGGAGCGCATTATATTGAAGCGAAAGTACGCGTATATTAAAAAAAAATTGGTGTAGACGGGAGTTGGTACGTTACGAGATCGTAGATCACCCAGTTGTGTATGCTGTGCAGCGGGTCTACGTGCACTGATGTATGGAGAACTTGAGACGTGTATATTCAACCATTGCCGTTCGATATTGGTTTGTAGAAAATAAAGTCGGCAAGTAGGTTGTTAAAACGCTTCTCTGATTTTTAGGAAAAATTCAGGTGTCTGGACACCGCGAGAAGGAAGACGAAGCGGACGAAATAGAGTGATATTTTTCTTCTCGAAATTCTGTAGCAGCAACAAATTTGTTAAATTTGCCTTACTGTTGACCATGACGTCCAGACAGGCACAAATGATCGCCAAAAAGAGCCGATAAGAGAACATCCCGATTACAATTATCCAATAGCGTTTATTGGTAGTGGTAATTCCGTGACATTACGCAGATTGCACGTTACGAGGCTTCAGAACCATCGCAGTTTGGGACTCTAAAACTGCGACAGTTGCCCGCACTGTCGAGCGGCTGAGGAGCATCCTTAAACGATCCGCCAAAGGCACGCCAGTCGTTATTTTGCGCACACGCACTGACCTGCTTTGAAGTATCTGTACGCGGTGAACCTGAATATGTGCTCCGAAGAGCTTATCACTCCCTTTCAAACTCTCGCATCGTGCCCGTAAGCAACGTTACAGCAGCGAAACCTCTACGATGACTGTTTCACTCAAACGGAGCGTGCAAAGTACGTGTGAAAAGCTCAGCGACTGCTCATTCGTAACGAGTGCTTTGCGAAATGAACGAGCATTTCGAATAGCGATAAAAGAGTACTCCGCCACTTAGCCGTACGAAAGGTATAAAGTTTTACGAAGCGTCGAAAGGCATTTCATCGCAAAGAACGTGAAAAAAAAGTCACAAGTGAAAAAAGTGCAGAAGAACGGTGCCTGTTCATGCGTACAGAGGGAAATGCATTGGGCATACACGGCGCGGCCTTCCCTGCGGGTGATTTCGTCCTTTAAGAAAGGGGATCGAGAGCGAAAACGTCTGCCGCCATGAAACGGGAATGAAAAAAAAGTTCAGAACGGCAGGCGCGGTGAGCGGGATACGGCTCAACAAATGCACGACCGTAGAAAAAAACAAAAGAAGCTACTCGCTCGAAGCCCGACCGGGATGTTTGATTCTAGGATGTCTTGCGAGAAGCAGCCATGAAAATGGTCTCTGCACGCAACCTTGCAGCTTCGTTCTGCTAAGACGGGAAAAAGAGAAAAGAGTGGGAGGGAAGAAAAAACAAGAGAACTCAGGAAAATTCTAAATTTTTTTGTAAAACGGACGTGAAAATCGGCCGGCTGAGCCGTGAAGCCAGAAATAGGGTTTGCGCTTTTTTTTTGAACAAAACAAAAGGCTGAGGGCAGTCTCCGGAAAAATTTTTATTTTCTTCAGAAGGCTATCGACGCTTCCGACGTAGCTGCAATCCTGTCAAGCTGTGGGATTAATTAAAGAAGTAAGAAAGAAAGTCCCAAATTCTCAAAAAAAAAAAAGCTTTACGAGCGACGGTACGTTCTTTATGAGCAGTGGTTGTCGCTATACAATGATGAAGGCATCGCTTTTTTTTGTTGTTTCGCGTAGGTATCCTCCCCTGCAGAATATGTTGCCATTCACAACTCCCAATGTTCTTAAGCCCGTATTTGCGAAACCCTAGATGATGGATGTACAAACGGTGGAGGGCAAACGTTCGCAGTCTACTATCCCATATGAATATGTGGAAGCTTGGCCTGCTACGTTTTGACCAGGACTGTACGTATAGGTGTTGTGTATATGTTGCCAGCCTCAGAGAAAGATAAAAAGAAGTCCTGCGTGTGAGGGAATGACGCATCGCGGTGACATTTCGGCGCTTCCTTTATTCGCCCGATTTTCGACGCTCTGGGTGCTGTTGTCTAGCCGCATGCGCCACGGAATTTCAACAATCGCTTGCACGAATTCGTGCAGCGGTGGTGGAGAAGAGATGGCTTCTCACCTCCACAGTGGCTTTCGCGCTCTGTTCTTTTCACTCCCTCATCGATGGTCCGTCGTGCTTCGTTCGAAAAATAAGCATCTGTCTTCGCCCCAAACCACCACCAAGTAGTCTGTTGCATCAAGCAGAGTGAATAGAATCGTTGTGGCTTTGTGGCGAAGCTGCAGGGCCCCTCTGTCACTCTCTGGTCCTGGTCAAGTAAAGCAACTTGGCTCTATCGATCCTTTCTCGCTCGCAAGTCTACAGCCTTTCGACTGAGTTTCCCCCAACATAAGCTGTGCGAAAGACCAGGCAACCAGCCCCGCCACGGTGGTCTAGTGACTAAGATACTCGGCTGCTGACCCGCAGGTCGTGGAATCGAATTCCGGCTGCGGCGGCTGCATTTCCGATGGAGGTGGAAATGCTGTAGACATGTGTGCTCAGATTTGGGCGCACGTTCAAGAACCTCAGGTGGTCAAAATTTCGGGAGCCCTTCACTACGGCGTCTCTCATATACATATGGTGATTTGGGGACGTTGAACCGCACAAATCAATCAAAGACTGGGCAACCATATATATATATATATATATATATATATATATATATATATATATATATATATATATATATATATATATATCTGTGTGTGTGTGTGTGTGTGTGTGATGTGCTACATTCTCTGGCATGTCTTCCACAAACTCTGGTGGCAAAATGGCATTTATGAAGCAAAACATGGGACCTTTTCAAGAAGAGCAAACATGGCTCTGTAGAAAGCAAATGAGATTGCGAAGATGAATTTTGGAGTGAATCAACCTAACTTTGGACACGAAAAATCCGACAGATCCCATGAATTGTAGGAATCATTTCATGCGAAGCAGTCCACTAGTAGCAGTCTATGTTTTTTGTTTGCTTGTTCGAGCCAAGCGTTACCAGCTGTGTGGAGTCCATGTACAAATTGAGTAGTTCTGAACATGGGTGCCCAGGTCATGATGGCTTGCGCACATGCGTGCACAAGCACACTGGTTGTAAAGGGTATCTGGTAGTTTCACGTAACGTTGTCTCTCACGTTGAACCGGAGACGTCCATCTCATTTCATCTAATGCACGCTACGGTGCGATGATGCGCATGTTAGTAGTAGCGGTCTTCGACGTATTCGAGCAACGCTAGACTGCAGCTTGCAGAGTTATAGCTGTGCATATCGATGGTTTTTACGTTGTTCTGAAAGGGGATAGCCAACACAACAACCACAACTGGAGTTGTTCTGGCAGTGGCGCTTGTATGGTCATTAGGTAATTTTAGTTTAGTGTACGCAAAGCTGTACACCTCGAACTGCGTATTCTTCGTTCGAGGCTGCCTCCTACAGCATTATTAGTTCACCGTGCCCAAAATTCAAAATGTCTATGGTTCCTCGGCGTCAACCGGCTTGCATTTGCAAGTGTTGCTTGGCGCCATTTATAGTGGCGAAGCAATAAGCTGTAACAATGAATATTGGCCGACGCAAAACGTAGTCAAGAAATCAGACAAGTGGAGCTTTTCCGACGACATGCAGTGGTTTTGGTTGTTTGACTTAGTTGAACTTCGATTTTTCTTGAGGCGGTGCAGAGCGAAGCAGCCCGAAAGACACAGTGGTGCTTGCTGCCAACTGAAAGTTTACTTTTTCCTACAGACATTGTCTAAGAAGAAAGCAATAATAACAAAAAATCAAACAAGGATTGGTACAAGCTAAATAGAGCAAAACTCTATTGTTGGTGCCGGTGTCTTTCAGGAATGCCAGCTCTGTTTTCCTACTCACGCATGGGCATTCTTTACGTGCCTTGGCAGGTGCCTCGGCAATGGTGAGGGTGCCCGTGAGGATGGTGCTTTTGCGAGAAAAACAACCTAGCTCGGTGGAACACGAACGTGCATCTACATGCACTAGAATGCGTGGCTAGAACTACCCCTTTCGTTTCTAATCTCATTTCATTTCATTTCATTTATTTACTCTCAAAGCACTGGGCATTACAGAGAGGAGTCGGACAACAAATATCAATAAGAAGTAAAACAAAACAGCAGGATTAGAATAAATTATAATGCACTTTCAGAACTGATTGACTTGAACGCGTTGGCATCTGTGATTGAAGCACACGATGCGAGAAGGTGGTTCCAGTCAGTACATGTTCTAGGGATGAAAGATTTGAAGTGATCTTACCATGCTTTCGCAGGCGGTCGTTGAGCCATCTGCGGTGTGGAGGTTGCTACGTTACTCACACGTAGCAACGACCACTGTTCAAAAGGAGTATGTGTACGAGGACCTGCGCGCAATTCACAAATCCGTCGTGGTGCTTCACGTCTTGAGCGGGTTATTGTTTCTTTATGGGAGTTATTCGCTGACAAAATCGCCCACGCGCGGTCATCGTGCGTTGTACTTCGGCTTAGCAGCCATTATAACTCGATTAACTTTCTAGATAATTTCGGTAATTCAGAATTCACTTTAGTCTGACGTTTGTGCAGTCCTGTGAAACCCCTGAAAACAATATCATATTGTATTTTTATTTAAAATTAGCCTTTGAGCAACATACCGTTACTGTAAGCAAATCTGAGACGAGTGTTTCGCTTCAAAGAAATTCGGAACGCGAACAAATTTTAACGTAAAACTGGTGGGAACATCGTTTCGCAATAGGCGCAGACTATGCACAAACTAAAGCATTTATTTACAAAGAAATCACTGCAAAACTCGCACGCGGCATTTCACCGGCATCGCACCAGCTTACTTTGACAACTGAGTACATCATCGGTCACTTAAGAATACGCCGTGAGCATTTAATGATCATGTGTTTTACCTACGGAACCCATCTTTAAGACACTATAAAGGGGAAGACAGTTTCTCCCTACTTAGTAAATTACGATATCATAATACCCAACACACCATTCTTACTCTCTTACAGCTATAAACGATGCTTCATAGGCGAGAAAAAATAAAATGCTGGTGGGACGTCATCGTGATACTCCCACACCAACTACCGTGACGTCATAAATTTCGACGACGTCTGCAAAGTGATACGTGTTTCCTGATCACTAAATGGGAAGCAATCTTTCTTACAAAAGAGCGAAACTACAGTTAACAACAAAAGCGAGAGGGACGAGAGGGAGAAGTATCCGCGTCCGAAGTGTAGAAAGGGGGTGCGTTTTTCACTGAATCACGCTTGGAAAAAGTTCACCTTTTGCAACCGTTATTAGCGCATCTAGTGAAGGAACGTGTACTTTACTTCGTGTTATATCCTTCCGCCCAGGCCTTCGCTCTCATTAGTGCGTGTAGGGGCACGAAGCACACACGTGTACGCGCCATGGCAGACTATTGCAGCCCGGAAGGAAGGAAGCCCCAGTGACGACAGCCCGCGTTGCATGAATTTTCGGCCTCTTCTAGCTTCCATCTGCCCCAGCGATACAGCTTTGTTTCGACCTCCATCTTGTCGTGTTATGGAGCGTCTCCTTTCGAAAGCCGCTTACCATAAGGTGGGAAAAACAACAAAAGAGAAAGGCGAAAGGGGATCATCAGAAAATGCGTTCGTGTTGCGTAGTGCTTTTCGGTCGTGTCTGTTTTTGCACGCCTTACTTTTTAAAGCGACTTTGTTACCAGTTTTACAATTCGGTGAGGGTGGCTGTGGCATCTTTCGCGAAGAACTTGCGGAAACGTTTATTTTTCGTAAATATTTGCAGGGAGAAGCTAGATGTTTACTGTGAGAAAAGAAAAAAAAATAACTTTTTTATTCTGTCCTTCTGCGTGGCAGATTTGACACGTCGTTTTTGATCGAAGGCTCAGAGCAAGCTTTTCTTTTTTTCAATTCATGAGGTGCCGGATCCATCAGCAGCTGGCTTTGAATGTTCTAGCCCTAATGCCTCTGTCTCGTGCAATACAGTGTTCTTTCACGCTGAGCATGTCCTTCGAGATAGCGGAGCCATCGCAGAGCATCCTTCTTACGTAGTGCAGAAGTGAGTATTCCATCTCCAGATATAGACGCTTGCTTGCTTGCTCGGAAAGGGCAGCTCCGCTCATTTTTCTTTCTCAGTGCACCTTTTAAAGAATACCGTCGTCGCACAGGCAATTCATCGATTTATGAATTCCGACCAGCCAGTTGCGTGTTTCGTTAACAACAAAAAAAAACAGCGTTGGAATTTTCACAATATGCAACAGATAACACCGCTAACTTTCTCAGAAATGAAGGGCACGGTACATATGCCGGTAACTTTTAAACATATTGTTTACGGCTAATAACCGTCACTTTAGTGTCGGAACGTGCAAACAACAGGACACAGGCTTCCTTTCGACGTTAACAGGAAGGCTCTATTCACATACCAAAAAAAAGCGCAAGAGCAGACGCGCAACGTCATCTTCCTCGAAAAACGCCAGAGGCTGCCACTCGTGGTGCTGGCTTCTTCGTCCTTTTGTGTTTACGCCTAATAACCGTGACAATATTTTTCGGCGGAAACTTCAACAGAGCTTTCGCCGTGGCGTTTACACGGGTGCTGCTCTTGGACGATTACATACGGTACACTAGAGTGCACATGCATTCATACGTGAGAAGCATGTCACAGTGAACTGCGTGTATTGACGTGGAAAGCTTGACTTATTCGGAAGTGAAACAACGTGGTAGATATGCAGATTATCGCCGACTGCTTCGCATTACATCGATTCCCAAGGGTATTTGGGATATGCCTAATTGGTCTTGTATAAAAGCTTCACAATGCAACATGAAATATTGCAGCAATAATGCGGGGTACACGCGTACGTTGTCACCGGGCGTCAAAACTTGTGGTTATCATAATGATATTCGTGGTTTAAAGCCAGTCACACACTACAAAAGGCACACACGTTACTGGGCCTATTCTGTTAAGGCCGCGTAGTAGGTGCATAACAAGTCCGAAAAGGTTTCATGCGCCAAGTGTTTGAAGTACGCGCTATAGGAACAGGACATCACTGTCACGTTCAACTCTTAAAGGCGAAGCGTTAGGGTTCCCTAATTTCTCCAGTGATCAGCCGTCACGGAGATGTAAACGCGATATTTGGCCGAGGTCACTTGTACCTTCAAAACGCCGCTTTTCCATGTTTCATTTCATTGCTGCCTTTCGTTGCTTTAGCACAACCATCGTTGATGCCAACAGCGAGAGAAGTGTTGCGTTGCTGAACGTTAGGGTTAAGGTCCAATTTTCGGCGTAGAGGAAGGAAACTGTCAGGATGGAGTATTGCTAAGTGAGACTGGGAAAAAACAAAAGAAGTATGGTAGGCCTGGCACGCATGCCCCAAGCCGCTCCAACGCGGTCGCGAAGCTCAGTGGAGGCGTCACTGAGCACTTCCCGCGACCATCTGCTGACCCGACAACGTCACGTCCTAATTACCCGAGAGCTTTTTCATGTCGCACGATCCTTTCTCGTCGCAGAGCTGCTTGCGGAAAAGGAATCCTGGTTAGGCTGACTATAATCTTCGCCCTCTTCTTATCTGTCGTAGTCGCTCAGCGGCCGAGGTGTGTTTCTGCAAAATTCGAGGACGCGCGTTTGGTTCTATTCGATGCGACTACCGTTGCCAGGCTGCAAAAAACACCCGTACACCTAGATTAAGGTGCACGTCAAGCAATCTTTAAGTGCAGGTTGAAGAAGCCGAGTCGGCCAAAGTTAGTTTAAAGCCCATAATAGGTAGCATTTGTACAAGAATATATATATATATATATATATATATATACAGGGTAATAAAACTAAGAATTGGCTTAAAATCCTAAATATAACAAATCATCCGAAGATAGTGCATTACGATCCCACATCTTCAATGGCAGAATAAATCCTCTGATATGGGAATAACAGTGACACTGGAACGTAAAGAAGCAGAATTTAAGTTTTTTAAATTCCTTTTTTACGTCGATGAAATACAGTGAACTCGCTCATGAGTTGTCTCTGGATCAAAAACAATATTTCGTTTATGTGAAATTTTGCTTAACTCAACAGTCACTAAGTAGGAGTACAAAGTAGGCATCTAGTCGAAGCGTGAACTGCAATGTATGCAGTTATGTACATCGATAAATATGTAGTACATATTAGTCGCGTTTTGCCTATCTCCTTTCCAAAAGGTCTTAAACAATCCACATCACGAGTGCCTGTGAAGCAAACTATGCTGTTTATAGAGTTTTTTATGCATTTCCTGCGGCCCAAATGGTTGCCGAGGTGAAGTCTCGCTACCTTCCAACGCATCATGCAGCTACGGATAAAGCTACAGGATTGACCTCTGTCCGCGCTGCAAAGCTCAAAGCTTCGGTGAACTTCATTTCGAAATGGGCATCCCGCCCCTGAACAAGTTTGCTCAGCTGAAATATTCCCTATTGATAAATTCATTTACCACAAAAAACGTTTGCGTGGAAGTTATACGTCAAAGCCTAGTATTTCCTGAAACATCAAGAAATCTTCGTTTAACTGTGACAGGCAATTTATCGTAAGTCTTTTTTTTTCAGCGCACACCAAAGTACCAAGAACGCCCGGGGTCACTGAAGATAGGTAGTTACCCGCTTCGAATGCGACTGCATTTAACATGAGTTGTTTGTTAACTGTGCAGCTGTGTTTCGACTGAAAAATCAGATGTACATGAACAAGTGCATTGCGCGTTCTTGACCAAATAAGCAAAAAAAAAAACGTGACGCATAGGGACGATAATTATGTCTTATAAATTTTACAAATTAATAAAATCTTGTCATGCGATATATGTAAGCAAGCATGACCCAGAAATCAAATAGGCTCAGGCAGTGATGAAACACTAGCTTCTTGAGAAATGTAATCACGTGATAATATAGCGAACTTTCTTTGTGAGCCGAAAAAAAACTAGCCTGCGATTAGGATGTTGTGGTCTAAAGGTGGATTGCCATGGATGCAAAGACTTCCTGCTTTTATCTTCTTTACACGTAAGCAAAAGGTGTTTCAGTATACGCACACAGTAAACTATCCCGCTGTAGAAGTGCGATGGCTTCAAATATCTCGGAATCACTCTTACAACGCAATCGATAGGAGCCTCGAGGAGGTAACGTTCTATTACTATACGGGGTTTAACGTCCCAAAAGTATTATATGTATATGAGAGACGTCGTAGTGGAGGGCTCCGGAAATTTCTACTGTTGGAGGTTGTTTAACGTGCACCCAAATCTGAGCACAAGCGCCTACAGCATTTCCACCTCTATCCAAAACAAAGCCGCCAAAGCTGGAATTGGGTTCCGCGACCTGCGGGTAAGCAGGCGAGTGCCTTAGCCACTAGAACACCACGGCAGGTCTGTGACAAGGTTTTTGGTAAACAGCATTTTTCGAGAACAACATCGGAAACACACCAGCCAGCTGAGACTTACGTCACAAAGCCCGATATGATTGCAAGAGATGCCTTGGCTAGGTACTGTGAATTATTTTCCACCATTTTGAGTTTTTTGCAACGTACTCTAAGTTTAAGCACATGAGTTTTGTTTCTATTTTATCCTTATTGTGAACCGAAGCAGCGCCGATGAGCTTAGCAGTACGAAAACGTACCTGCTGAGCCACCACGCTGAATCGCCCACTTAATAGTGTCGAATGAAATGCGAAGAAAACGCTGGTAAGACCAACTCTAGAGTAAGCTTACATAAATTAAAAGACACTCCATAAGTATAAAAAGCTATAACCCATACAGAAGCTCGCATTTCGATTAATTTAGTTGTCATTTTCACGTCAAGCAGACAATACGAGCCAGCGCGTCTTCACTGTGGTTTCTAGACTAGATTTTCATACTTGAAGCCCCTTTTTGAACACCTCAAGTAACACGCATTCAGGTATTCAAACGAAACGAATGATATTGCGCGTCAACACGTCACTGCCACCATAACTATCGTATACTCCTTTTAGGAGCAGAACTGATTAAGCTTTTCTTTGCACCGGGCAGTGGAAAAAAATGTGATTCCCATCATGGCAGGGCATGCGGTCATATAGTCTTCTTTCTTATATTCTGCTTTGCTCTGACAGAGCGTGTGCTTATTTTTCCGGCGTGGAATTCATGATGGGTGGGTCTGTCGCGACCAAATATCAAGCAATAATACGTAAGTATAGTTACGTCACTAGAAACGTGCGAATTGCCGTAAAGACTGGTCACCTGACTGAAACCATACACCATCACGTAACGCATATAGTCACGTGACTACATCACACAACATCACGTAAAACAAGACACATGACGGAAAATCACGTAGCAGCATGTAACAATACTCAAAATCACGAACACCGTGTAATAACTAGTCCTGCAAACAAAAGTAGCGCAACATCACATACCGACTAGTTACGACTCACTCGAATGAAAACCATGTAAACCCATGTAGCATCTAATCACAGATGTAAAATAACACTACGCAACAGCTAATAACCAACGTGTTCCCGCCAAAAACAACGCAACATGGTTGTATAGCGCGGAGAAGCAACCGAAACCGGAGAAGCATAGCCAAGACTAGCCATACGTAGTGCGATCAGCATACTCTCTGGATTTATAGGAACAGCTTTGCATCAAATGCTTCAACAGTTTCATTGTTGAAAGCTCAGGTGAAGCTCGGTGGGACACTAGCTTTGCTGTTAGTTCCAACCTTGCTCCGGAAGTGCAAGTTGCGGTTTTCTTTTTTCACCCCCACACTTCATTTCCCATTGGCAAATGCCACCTTGGTGCTGTGAACTGCTCCGCTTGTTCTCTATTACACAAATCTGAACGCAAAATCAGATTACTAATGAAGTAAGAAAGTAATTGGCGTTGTCTTTACTTTATGTGCAGCCTCTTTGAAAAAGCCTAATTCTAGAGATACTCCTTTGAACATACTATGTATGCTTCGTGCGCATGTTCAACAACACAGAGTAATTGATATTTGCGGAGCCCTCCCCTACAGCGTGTTCAATGATGATATGTAGCTATACGGTGGCTTTGGGAAGCGAAAACTGAGACAATATTACTAAAAGCGTCTCTCCAATTCAGTTCATTGTATGGTCCGTGTTGTATACTCGTGCATGAACCTGACAAGGGCTAGCAATATAGTAAAATAAATAAATAAATAAATAAATTATTCAATGGATAAATAAATAACCTACAGTTCCACTTCGCTTGAAAAGGCTTACAAGATCAGTCATTTCGCCTTCTGATAGTCACGTCAGTGTTTCAAGAGCTATGTAATGAACTATGAAGGCCAAATAAAGTTTGTTAATAAAAGAATTAAATGCCAACTGATGCTGCACATGCTGGGAAAGCTCTGTACTAAGTTTCCTTAAACTTGACATCACTTTTTTCCTAAAATGTACTCTCAGTGTATGAAAGTGTGGTCAGCTGGTAGACGAATGGAAGCGTTATGACAATACTGTTATCTTCAGACACTGAAAGATAATGTCGAAGATCTCAGGTGGCGAAATCATGGTGGCGATGCCGCTGGCACGAACAAATATGATATGAGACACGCAGTATTGTCAGCGGCTTTTAATAAACTAATATACATAATTATCAAAGATGCGGTAACTTCCTGATCAATCTTGAAGTACTTGTGCGTGTATTATTATGGTGCAAGCCATAGATGTCTTGTCAAGCGCTAAAGGTGACCGTCGGCGTTGATGGTGTCAACAAGAAGCATGCAAATCATAATGACGTCACAAGATGTTGGCGACCAACCCAATCAATACAATCGACTGAGAAGTGAGCAAGAAAAAAAGTGGAGGAGATGGCGCGTGCAAGAAGCAAACCCACACACAAACACACACAAATACAAACACATGTACAAAATGCAAAAAAAAAACCATCATACAGAGGGGAGTTTAAGGCCCCAAACCGCTCGCCTGGCTATGCTATACTTCAACAGGCAGTCCTGCTGAGTCCGGTATGGCGCTTACAAAGCAACCAGGAAGGAGCATCGAATTGGTTTCTCTGCAGGGGCGTCTATACTCGAGCTGTCACAAAACACGTGACAGGTGGGGCACGTTGGTCCGCTTCCTGAGAAAGTCAATAAAAGAAAAGACTCGCGATCACCGATGATGAAACTGCAGCTTGTGCTGTAAAGACAAAGATATAGAAAGAAATACGAGAGTGTGTTAGACGCCGGGGTGTGGAGACGTCCGAGCTTGCTGCCAAGAAAGCGGCTCCTCCTAGCGCGCAATAGTACACCGTCACCGGGGCTGATATCTGAGCGGAATCCACGCGGATGCGAATCGCGCGCGGCGAGCGAGGCTCACAGGAATGCCTGTCAGAATCCTTCTTTCTTTTCCCCGAATCGTGGCCGCTTAAGAGCAGTGCCTGCCATGTTGAAATGACACCTTTAATCTCTATCGCTTACTCCTAGCTCCTGTATTGCCTCAATCTTGGCTTTTGCTTGTGCGCAAGGTTTCCTGCAGGACTTGGGGCAGTTCTGCTTGCTCGATAAAGATTCCACGCTCCCCCACCGCCTGTGTTTGCGCGATTTTCTTGTTACGTGTTGTATCCGTTTCGTAGTCGGAGCATTCGCTTTGTGTTTCGCCTTGATACTGCGGAAAACGGACGAGCGAAATGAGGAGGTGTTCTTATGACTATCTTGCACTAAAGCAACTAAACTGACCGAGGGAGTAAAGAAGAGAGAGAAAGACGCACACGCATTGTTATGCAAGTGCCTGCCGGACAATTCGTATTAACATGGCAGTGCGCTCAAAGTCCTCGATGGCGGTCTCCAGACGTCAGCCAGTGGCCCCGGACAAGGAGGACAACCGAGATCGCCCTTATTGCCCCGTTGTGATTGCGATAGTCAGAGATCTCCTCGAAGCCGCGCTTGTCGCTAGCAGTATCGCGAGCTATTTCAACGAGGAAAACAGGCAACGCGTCGTAGACATAATCCTGCACCTGGAATGCCTGACAACAGCACAAAATAGAAAGGAACAAAACGACAACGGTAAACACGATGCGCTGCGCTTCTTGCGAAATTGAACCTGCTGAGACAAAAGGAAATTCCGTGCAAAAGTTTCTTTCATCTGTATGCACATGAAGCGTTAGTGAAAAATTTGATTGAAGGAAACTATTGTTACAGGCTTGCCTGTAGAATTGTTGTCGGCTGGCTTCAGCATGGACTCTTTTATACCCTTTTTAGCGTTGGTTATCGCTGGAACGACTATATGGTATGCATATACATTGACCACAGTAATGCATTTCTGGCGCAAAATTTTCGTAGTGACAATTTTAACATTGACGATTTATATCACCGGTGCTTTCCTGAGACTATTGTAGCAAAGTGGCTGGGACCTTCTATTTGGTATACCAGCTACATGAATGGCACTAAACAGAACGCACCTGCTCTCCTCTAAAAATGAAGATATCAAGTTTACCTGACCTGAACTTCCAACGGAACCCGCACTTTGGAATTTGGGCGAAATTATCATTCTTTTGCTCGGCGGAAACAAACGTGTCTAATCCAGAAGCCGCCTGCCGGCTTTCCTCGAATGCTCAGCGATGGGTAAAATTCTGCGCTCTCCACAAGAAGAAGCTGACCGTCTGTGAGCAGCAACGGGAAGTGGTGCGTGAAATGCAACGGTGACGGCACCCGCGCTAGAGATGACGAAGCCAAGCTCAAGTGAAGCGCAGAAGACCTAGAGCCTCTACTGAGAGAAGGTACAGTTGGACCTGTACGGCCTGCATCGGGCCTCCAGTTTCAAAGAAGGCAAGCGATGTGACAGAGAGCGCTTCGCTATTTCATGAGTCTTTGCAGCGTCAAGTCTATTAAGCTGGGTTAATTTTAAAGCTAAGGCTTCATCGACCTAGTCGAGCGAGTTTCGCCGTGTTTCACTGCGCGGTCTTGAAGGGAAGAACGGATACATCACGAAGAGCCGCGCTAGATGGCTACCGCTCCCTCGCCAACCGTGGCCACGTGACCAACGACGTGGCACACCACTCTCTCTTCTACCAGAGAAAGCTGCCTCGCTGCTTTACAGTATACTAGCCTGGTCAGTGGGCTTTAGTTCAGCGATTTTGCCATGAACGTGTCATCTACGGAAGAAACGAGGACCCCGCCACCGCAGTGGCAAAGTATTCTGCGCGGGTGAAGCTGCGTTGGAACATCCTGCGCAGAGGACTATCCAAGAAAAAAAAATTTTTTTTTTGGGGGGGGGGGGGGGGGGGTTGATTAAGCTTTGATCTGAAGCGGGGCACGCGCCGGCATACGTGATCGAGTGTCATTTGGGCTCAGTATGCCATGTAGAAAAAAAAAAAAAACTCGGTGGAGGGGGGTACGGGCCCAGTGTGCCACTCCTGGCTACGCCACTAATTCTGTAGATGTCATTCGGCATTCTGATGAGCTATAGCGGAAACGTCTGCATAAGCACGTAGAGAGAGAAAAAATTATTTTTTTTATCCGGTAGACGAATATTCAAGCCGAGAGGCTAAAAAAATATAGACCGAGAGCATCGGTAGATGGATCGTATTTTACCGCAACGTAATATTTAAACGAGGCAGTCGTAGTAAGTGTGCACCTATTACGTTTGTGATGTACGGCTCGCGGAATACATTTGTATGGTTGATATACGCTTACATTCTGCACGAGAGGGTACTTATTCACGTGGGTAAGACACTCGGCTTCTGAGCGCGTCGGTCCCATGTCCAAAACACAGCATCAACAAATAATCTTGTTTCATTTTATACGACTATTTTTTTTTTCATATAACGATTCCTCTCGTGGCAGAAGAACAGACAGTTTTCCCGTTGCGATGGCATAAGAATGCTTTTCGAAACAAGGTCATGATACACTATCGCAAACTAATTTTTTTAAGCAGTTAAAAGCATTCAGCCTCTCTTATCATTGATTAGTTTAGTTCGAGATTAGGTTGGTCGTCCGCGGCGATTGCGCTTCGATGAAAGTAAAATAATAGAGGTCCGTGTCCTGTGCCGTGTCAGTGCACGTTAGAGAACACCAGATGGTCAAAATTTACGGAGCTCTCTACTATATGGTGTCTCTCATAACCATATCTTAGTTTCGGGATGTAAAATATCAGATATCTTTAGAAGAGTCATCAAAAGCATATGTGTGTAAGATTAGTTCGTGAAGCAGCTTTCGTCGCTTCTCTGGTTGACAAGTGCGTCTGTACATTTATTTTCTTCAAAAGTTGATTTAGTGGATGAAGCGCAAACGACAGATGTTGCATTAGCGACAGTTCTTTTTTTTTTCCGCGCTTAAAAGTGCTTTGAACTCAATACTGGCACTCGCGTTCGTGAATTTTGTTTTCGTGTATTCAGGTTTCAGCCACAAAGACTGCTGTTAGCCATGCTCGGCGCAGACCACGCCGCAATCGTTGGGAAACTCCGCGACTGTGCAAGATGATTCTGTCAGGATTACGCGCAAGACGCGAATAGTCGAGTTTATTCCAGAGCTTGCGCAAGCAACAGACATAAGGCTGGAATATTCTTTGCCGCACTTATAAATGCTGAAGACACTCACCCCAAATCGGATTATCGATGGCTGACGTTCTTTTCACTGATATCAATTTACTGCAGCGCCTATGACTTGCCGGGCACCGGGGACAATTCACCAAAATGAAATGTTTCGAATTTAACCCACCTAATGCTGCCTTTGTCAACCCCACGACCTCATGAAATATATGCGTGAAAAACACATGAGATAAGAGAGTTCGAAGCTGCCCTTTGTCGCGTTAACATCTGGGCCATTCATTCGTATTTCTTGTGGCTGTCTGTATCAGTGCATGGTAAAGGCTTGACCTGGACCAATTAAACGCAGTCACCGCTTTTCTAATTAGTCATGTGTAATACTTCCTTCTTTCTGAATTAAAAAAATTCTTGCTGGTTCATGACGTGCTGACTTAGACACTTGTAGTTCTTTATTTGCATGTTTGTTCATTCAACCTCCAATTCGCCGGTGCTAAAACTCGTACAACTACTTGAGCCAAGGTCCACGACTGGGAGTCTTAAAATTTAAGTGAGGCTAAACAGCGTTACAATAATCAGGGCACCGTAAATTGAGCCTGTAAGAAGTGGTTCGACGTTATTGCGCGTGCGTGATACGCAAAGGCATTTGAGGTTTGCTTCGATCACGAAATTTCAGAAACACACGTGCTAGGCCTACCTAACACATGCCGTAGAATATTTGCATACAGTATTTGAAATGAATTATTGGTTTCTTCTTTAGTTCGCTATCAACTAGAATCCTAATATTGAGCATTCGTAAGCTCTGAAAGACTATATGTCATCTAGAATAAATGACAAAAATTAAGTATTTAGTTTATGAGTTAAATTCTAATTGCTCACGTTTTTACAGATTACCAAAACCACTGACGGTGCTGGCAAAGCTGGTGGCAACATATTGTGGCGTTTCATCCAACTTCAATACTCTTGCGAGAACCACCAGTCTCGTAACGGTGCATTCACATTTGAGAAGCGAAGCCAAAACATTCACATTCATTCTGCCCTTGTAGTGTAGGCCTACATGCCGCCACTGCTTTCACTACTTTGAGATTTCACTTCATTTTGCCCAGTTACTGAGCATTGAATTTCATACCGAAGTCTAGTTATGCATGCAAAGCACAGAAAAGAATTAAACAGTCTGCACCTTTTCAAACGTTCCGCCGGGAGATATACCAGGCAGAAACGACACGATCGTACACACCGGCGACAGTGGATTCGGCCGGCTGCGCGAAAGCGAGGCACGTTGGGGCATGCCGAGTCAATGCTGCTGCACCTTCTTCCAGTGTTCTCGGTGTCGTAATCGAAACCAGGCTCTCGATGAAAGCGTCCTTGTAGCGGCTTTGTCGTGTTGCACGGGTACAGTTTGCGTTTTCGCCGAAGCGAGCCACCACCGACGCTTTTGCCGTTACGTTGAATATGAGGCCCGTTGTACATGTATACTATACATCACGTGGTTTGAGCTGGTGCAGCCAATGCCGTGGAGTGGAATGGCGATGCGCTGACGCGTGGCACAAAAATCGGTCTGGGACACGGTTCAAGAATACTTTAGGGGAGCGAACGCCGCGTAGCAAGCGCTTGGCGGGGAGGGACCGATCATGTTCTCGCTTGCGGCATGCCAACACATGGCTGGTGAGTATGAGGACTGTGGCGGGCTGCTGGCGAATTCCGTAAAGCACATCCGGCATATGGGCGACGATTCCCAAGTCTGAGAAAGCCGTGTTATCACATGATATCAACCACGCGACACGCATAGAGCGGTGCGGCGAAAGAGAGGGCGATAAAGGAGGAGGTTGACGGCGCGGCGAGGGTATTGTATCTGAGGTATAGCGCATTCAGGACTGCAGGATTGGACAGAGAAGATGACGCATAACACATACACAGCGCTTGTGGCGACGATAAATGAGTGCCGCTACTTTCTAACGTCACAGGGTTTTTCTAAACCGAGAAATGGGGAGGAAGCCGGGGCAAAGTTCGTAGCGCCATCGCTCGGGTTCCTTGCGAAGCAGAACATTATCGGGCAGTGGATAGTTGCGGCGTTCGCTCACCTAAAGTATTCCTGCACCATGGCCTGGGACCATTTTTTCTTTTTTTGCATCGGCAATGTGGCGTGGTTTTCCGGCCGCTTAGGCGGTGATTACAAGCGAGTTTTGCCACTTTCGCTTCCTTCAAGGCCAAGTGTGAACATGTCCCAAGTATTTTCACCAAAACGAAACCGAATGTACTGTGAGTTACTAATAAAAATCACAGGACGCTTGAACTTTGCCTTCAAGAGAAGTTCGTGATAGCGTAATTGGGCCTCGTGCGCATTCACTTCCGAACTGCTAACCTGTTTCAATTTTCGGTGCATGCCGTGAAAACGAACGAACGTAAGATTGGCTGTTTGAAAGTATCGTTAAAGGTCTGTTGCAAGCAGAGTTGTTAAGGGCTCACTACGCCATAAATATTTCTTTTGGGCATCAGCAAGGGTCCGAATCAAGTCAAGCCAAGTCAAAATTCTTAACGATGTGGTGCATACTTTCGCTGGGGTATAGGCCAAGTACGCGTCCGTAGGGCAACACGTGAACATCACGTTGTTCACTTTGTCACTGGTTCTGCTGCTGCCGATTATTTAAATATGTCCGAGCGCTTTGTGAATGGTGGGCCTTTAAAACACCCACTGGTTGCTCAATTCACATATTTTGACGCTACGCACGTTTCTACACTGAGTTATATTGAAAATCGGGCAAGTTGGTAACAATTAATTTTTTAAGGTAAACAGCTCGAAAAACGAAGACAGAGAAGTAGGAAGACACGGGACAAGCGCAGTATTCCTTGTTCTCTGTCTTCGTTTTTCACGCTGTTTACATTAATAAGAAAAAAAAACGATTCTACGCTTTTGCTACAAAACATGTGTTGCGTTGAGGAGGCTTCTTCTACTACATCACATTTATACAGTGGTTTTGTCCAAAGCAGTTTTAGCAAACCTCGTAGCTCCGTGGTAGACCACCTGCTTGCCACGCAGGTGGCATGGCTTCAATTCCCAATCGAAGGTTTTTTTGTTAATTTTGTTCACATGTTTCTTTTTATTTTCACTCATAGCCAACGACGCGGACACCAGATTTTGTGCAGTACGAGCTTCTTAATGACTTCGCATTAATTTAAGCGGTAGTGTCTCACAGCAGAGATTAAGCAGATCGCGTGAGTCACCAAAATATTATATTCTTCTATCTTTGATTGTGTTCTGCATGATTAAGTGTCACAACTTTTCCTATGACCCGAGAAACGATAAGAATCTGCAGACAAACTAAAATTATGTATTGATAAAACATTTCAGGTTTGTGTTATCGACCGGTGGTCTCGAAGGCCACTACAATAAATGTTTTTTGGCTGCAAAAAGGCTGCATGTCGTCTCAAATTTTTCCCTCTGACGAAACAAAAGCATGAGGTAGATGTAGCCTTTTCATAGCATAGGTCGACGTATTTTAGATTACTGTTTTTTCAAACGATCGTTCCCAAAGAGGCAGCACTTTTCTGAATGCGAACACCTGCCCGAGATGAACCCGTTTTCAGCATGATCACAGATGCACAATTCTGAAGTGAACTTCACGTAAGGAAACGCACGAAAGAAAACCAGGTACTACCGACTCTTCTGACGAATCTACTGATGCGCGAAATAGAGTTTGCGCATTGCCTTTGTTGAAGCCAAAAAAGCTGGTCAGATGGAATTCAAGGTAAACAATTGAGTTGAATTTCATACTCCGAATGTTTAGAAAACTAAGTGCGTAGGTATGCAGTGCGTCATTTAATCGTTATTCTTTCTTGTAGACTTTCTGTATAGCTGCTGCGTTACGCAAAACGTATAGAAGATGCAGATGCTGCGCTGCATCTTGTTATACTGTTGTGCTGACGGCGCTGCTCACAGAACTCTTTCGGGACCGTCCGGCCACGCATTCTATTTTGAGGTATCTTAAAGCTCCCTGTGTCATATCTATTGACATGTCCATCTTACCAACCTAATTCATGCCACTGAAATGCTCCAAGAGTTTCTGTGAACTGAGGAGCCAACATTTCTGCTGAACTATAAATGATTGACTTGTGGGGTTTAACGTCCCAAAACCACCATATCATTATGAGAGACGCCGTAGTGGAGGGCTCCGGAAATTTCGACCACCTGGGGTTCTTTAACGTGCGCACAAATCTGAGTACACGGGCCTACAACGTTTCCGCCTCTATCGGAAATGCAGCCGCCACAGCCGGGATTTGATACCACGACCTGCGGGTCAGCAGCCGAGTACCTTAGCCACTAGACCACCGTGGCGGGGCTGCTGAACTATAAAAAAAGGGCTTCGGGCTAAGAGGCTAATAAGCTTGGTACAAATTTGGCCCAATTTGGGTACCTAATTTTATGGCTGTGTATTATTACCTATTGAACACTCCCGCCTCTATATAATATTGGTGGTTATGCCTCCTACAGAACTATGTCTTTATTCAAATCATTACAGATGTCTCGTTTTTTCAGTTACATTGTATCAATTTGCAACCATGCAATCTAAAAATATACGTTGTTATACTTCTCGCGAAGACGTGGTTTAAGCTGGGTAGTTTCGCTGTGCTTAGGTGCTAAGTATCGGTGCTCCACAGCACCACAGATATCAGGATTCGTGCGTGATTACCATGGTGCATGCCCCCAATTTAATTCGTCGTACCGATCACTGAAAGGGTATACAGCCCAGCCAAGCCCTGCACCACAGAGCCAACGTCGTGCGGACACAACATCCGCTCATTGGGTAGAAATTTTATAGCATAAACGGTAGAATCAAAAACATTGTAATGAAGCAAAATGTTACGAAGAGCAAATAATCAATGTAATGACTTTTCTTCTTCAAAGGCATATAACATAATAATAGCGATAGCAGCAGTGCTAACAAAAAAAGCAGCGAGAAATGCTGAGTTATCAATAAATATTGTCACGGGGTCATGATGTGTAAACGAACGTGGTAGTCAGCGTGTTTAAGATGAAACTGTATTGTTACCGGATATAGAAATTCAGACTACAACAGTACACACTGTACAATGATATCGGTGAACAGAGAGTCGGCCGTCGATAAACTGATCGCCGTCGGGACGCGCCATGTTTTTTTTTTTATGCATCACGCATCAAATTTTCCAGTCTTATCTCTAGTGGTCGCACAAGCTCTGGAATAAGCTCTGGTTTGCGTGCCGCGCGCAATCATATCACAAAACCATTTACTACTCTCGCGAAGCTTCTTCAACTCTGAGGTACGGTCTGCGCCGAGCCATAGCCTCCTATATTTTTTTGTGCCCGCGCATTAGCGCTAAATACATACGCGCCATCCGTCCCTTATAGTTTTGGCGCTCGCCGCCAGATGCCGCACCGATCCCATAATAACAGCAGACGACGCGGCCTATGCACGCTTGCGTTTATGACGGTCTAGAAACCGTCTACATTGCATTGGATTATGCGTATACGTTAAGAAGTGCGCACACACCAAATTTTTAACACAAGCACTGTATGCAGAATGCAATGTGAGCTTTGTTATTTGATTTCGCGCTCAAAGCTTGAGCACTTTTCGAGACAATGGTTTGACATGAAAATCTTTTGCCAAGTCGTGTTTGTCAGTCACACTCGTCGCGAAGTTCAGAAAAAGTGGGCGGAGAAACTTCACGAGCACAACCTCCAAAAGTTTTTTATGATGTCCCGGGGTCGAGCACTTGAGTTTGTCACGTTTCTGTAGTATTTGCGCGGCGTTGTCAACGGCAGCCTTCAGTGGCTGATTCATCTTTCTCGCTCTTGCGAGGAAAACTTCCGCGTAATTCTTTAGAGAATTTAGAACCATTACGAGCTCAGTTGACGGATACAGGAGTCCACCTCTGTCCTGGTGCCTAATTAATGCATCCGATGGCGCAGAGGTGTTTGGTTTCTGCCACCAATACTCTAACCGTCTCTTACTTATTCAATCGCGGGTGTGTTCAGCTTTCCATTGTTGTCCCTAAAACCCAAGGCTTCCTGTAGGCTCGTGCCCAAACGTACACCTGGGTGGATATCTCCACATTCAATCAGAACATGCTCCGCCGTTTCCTTATCTTTCCCGCAGCATGTGCATTGTTCTTCTTCTTTACTGAATCTTGCTTTATAACTACGCGTTCTAAGGCAACCCGATCTCGCTTCAAACAGTAAAGCGCTTCCCCTTGAATTATCGTAAAATGCCTCCCTCCTTATTTCATTTTTGCCCTTTCGGTAGTTACTCAAGGCCGGTTTTTTCTCCATAGCTGCCATCCATTCTCTCGTTTTGCGCCTCGGCGCTCCGCCAGGAGCGCTCGCATCCCATAATAGCTCGGGGGACGGCGCTGAGGGACCGACCGCTCGGGCACAAAGTTATAGAGGAGGCTATGGCCGAGCAATGCTGACACTTTTGATGAGCTCAAACAGAATACACCAATACTGAAACAAGAAACACACGCGGCAATGTTTACTTTTAGATATATTAAAGTTACATTGTATTGAATATTTTTTTGCGCCTTAGTGAACTGTGCTCTTTTGATTGATATGTGGGGTTTAACGTCCCAAAACCACCATATGATTATGAAAGACGCCGTAGTGGAGGGCTCCGGAAATTTCGACCACCTGGGGTTCTTTAACGTGCACCCAAATCTGAGCACACGGGCCTACAACATTTCCGCCTCCATCGGAAATGCAGCCGCCGCAGCCGGGAATCGAACCCGCGACCTGCGGGTCAGCAGCCGAGTACCTTAGCCACTAGACCACCGCGGCGGGGCAACTGTGCTCTTTTGCAATCGATGAATATCTGTGAAACTACGTAAACAAAAGTAGGAGTAAATAATGGCGATGCACCCGTCACTGTGGTCTATAGTGACTAAGTCACTCAGCTGCTGACCCGCAGATCCCGGGATCGGATCCCGGTCGTGGCGGCCGCATTTTTGGCGGAGGCGAAAATGCCTAAGGCTGGTGTGCTTAGATTTCGGTGCACGTTAAAAAAAAAAAAAAACAGCTGGTCGAAATTTCTGGAGTCCTTCTTTATACGGCGTCTCTCTTAATCAAACAGTAAACAAATATAAGTATTATAAGATTTAGTAATGGCAATGCTTAAGAGTGCTTTTGCTACCTGTGCTGCTTTTAGGGATTAACGCATTGTTGCTTTCGAGCAGTCGTTAGCTTAAAATACCTGACGCTTTTGAGGGCGAGTCGTACGATGTGCGTAGAAGTCGTGCTCAGTTCCACAAACACTATAGTTGCAGGACGGTGCCTAGCTGGCTCGATCGGCTTCCAATCGGCCAGGCACATGAGTGTAAGTTCAATTTCTTGCATGAAAAAAGATGGAGGCGGAAATGTTGTAGGCCCGTGTGCTCAGATTTGGGTGTACGTTAAAGAACCCCAGGTGGTCTAAATTTCCGGAGCCCTCCACTACGGCGTCTCTCATAATCATATAGTGGTTTTGGGACGTTAAACTCCACATATCAATCAATCAATTAATCAATCAATCGCATGAAAAAAGAGAAAACGTTATGATGGGGACATTGCGAAATGCTAGGGATATGAATGACAACAGGTCAGCCACGCGCACACCATGCTTCACTTGATCCCACATTCCCTATTGGGCCATCGCCCCTTATTGGCGCGTCGTGTACGCTTTGCTACGTGGTACACCGACGAGCAGAAACACACGAAACGGGGCGCTACGAGAACCTTTTGAGGCAACGTCGGTAATTTTGATCTCCTTGTGTCTCTACTTGACCCGCTGGCCTTAACTGCATTACCATCTTCATTACCACCACTATCCACCTTCACGACCGCCACCACTATTACCATGATTGCCCCTCGTTTCGTTTTATTGTTTAATGAGATTCAGGATAAGTGGAGTAAGGTCCGAGGAAAGAAGATGACATTGACCGCACGCGTGCAAAGTTTGTTGTAATGACAAAAACAAAGCCTAGCTAGACACTGGACTCAACGAGGTGTTAGCCTCTTTCATTATGCAAGCGAGTATGCATGTCTCCTTTTCACGACTAGATTCCTAGTTTAGAAGAACCTACATTAGCGCCCATGCCACTTCTGACAAAGAGAGTTGCCGCACCAAGTGTCGCGCTTTTTTTCTGTCTGTTCATCTTTCTTGTTTTGCGTCATTTGAAGTCATTGCTTTGTGGCGTCACGGGAAGCTTTCTTGGCACGCGAGAAAACAAGAGGCGCAGAGCAGCCTTTGCGGCCAGGACGACGATATTATTTGTATATGATATTTGTTTTGCACTCTTCGTATTTTTAACATGAAAGTGTTTTATTCCGAAAAAAAATCAGGACTTCACGGACGTATTTCTGTCACAAGTATGATGTTGGTAAATATTAAAAGTATATAAGGAGAGCTGGGTGGCGATGCGTCGCATCCACTGCTAATCTTCTCTTGCACAATAGTTGTCATCGCGAAATACACAACAAACACAAAGCTATACAAATGCACTAAGTAAAACACTGACGCACTAGTCCAGGTGCACCAGCTCAAAGGAATGTCCACTGAGCACTAACGTTTACAAAACACACTTATTGACGCAAATGAAATTTCTAATCAAGAACGTGGACTTTCACTAAAATGTTGTCACAGCTGCAAATGTCCCTTGGAAATCGTCTCTCAAATGTCGCGCAGTAACTGGCCCAATTATGCTTTTTGAAACATTTCTCTGCTAAAACAAAACAAAAAACACAACAATGTTGTAGCCAAGCATTCCGGTTAACAATAACACGAACAGTATTTCATCAGTACTTTTGTGATATTTTTTCCGATTCCTCTAAAATTGCACTACTGTACGCACCAGAATAGTGTGCACATTTCCTTTATGCCATGAAAAAAAACTGCATGCAAACAGACGAGAAAGCAATAAGCAAGGAGAAAAAATCCCGCCGCCAAGAATAGAATCCACGACTTCTTGGTACGCAACGATAGGCGCCCGGCGCTCAACCAACTACGCTACGGACGGTTTCTTCTTCTTCATATGTTGCTTATGTCATTACTTACAGCACATGCATGAGGCTCCGTAAACGTGCCTTATATCTCGCTCGCATTCTCGTATGGTGCTCTGTGTTGGCGGTGCAAGGTGGGGCGAGGTATAGTGTCATCGTCTGTGTGGGGTGAAGTGCTGTCTCACGACCCTTAATGAGAGATGATAGAGTGATTCGGTGACGACGCAGTTAAAACGTCTCGATATCAGGGAGGAGTCCACCGTGGAGGTTTAGCAATACGGGGTTCGGCTGACGACCCAAAGGTCGCGAGTTCCACGCATGCTTCCGCGTCTGCAGTTGTCCACCACAGCAAGCATAAAGTGTACTATGAGTAGTTTCTAAAAAAAAAAAAGAAAACGAGACTGCACAGTCCACTCAGCACAGTTACAGCTGATAGGCTGAAGCATTCTTGATATAGGTCATTGTAAACTCTCTTAGGAAGCCTACTGTAAGTACAGTTGCGATGTACACACTACGCCATAAATCATCACATTTTGCGCAGTGGTGAAGCACCTAGTACGAGTTTCTAAGGCCATATGTTTTCCTACGTACCAACACACTTTGTTGTTGCGTAGGTAAATGGTGATTAATAATGGCCGAGTACATTGTAATGCGAGGGAAGTTCTAAAACACCCATTTCTTACGCATTTAGTCTTCTGTGACGCCTGGAGCGACTGTACACTCTCGCTACGAAATATCTGAAATGACGCATTTTGTGGTCATGCGTGACGCTTGTTTAGGTTCTTCCTGTGACAAAGTGTGAAGTAGGGATAGCTTTGTGGTTGAACACTTGCTTGCCAAGAAGAAAGTTTGGCTTGAATCCACGCGGAGCCTTGTTTTTACAGCATCATTATAAACCATTGTTTCTAGGTTACCTTACGGCTCTACCCTTTCATACCACTGAAGTTTAGTCTCCATTCTTAAAATGAACCTGAAGTTTCGCTATCTTGGAACTTGTAGCGTGTATATACTCACAGTTATTCTTGTATTGGTCATGCCGTCTTTGTTGCTTGCAAGACATTATAAATATCTCGGGACAGCTTTACTCAGCTGCTGTGAATGTTGTTTACGGAAGGAATTTTCGAGCCGGCCGTAAGAATATTTGAATGGCGAGAACTCTATGGAACTTGCAATTGAGCTCAACAGAATCACACCAGGAAGCCCTTTGTCGCGGCGTAGCTGCATAATCCTGAAAGCCTACTTTTCGGTCACAGTCCCAGAGTTTGTGTATGTATAACAGCTGTGTTTAGTTGAGGATATCAACAAAGTTGAGCGCGAACTGTGACAGGGTCATTCCTTCCCTCTTTGTTCCTTGGCGATCGAGTGCATGCACCAACTAGCTCGTTTCTCGGACCTACTTTAGTTGAGAATCAGAGTCTAACTAGTGATCACATCAGACGCGCTGATTCTCTACTCCCAACTACAAGTATTAAATTTTAAATCGCTAGCATTTTATAGCATCAAGATCTTCACAAAAATGCACAGCGATGTCTTTTCTTTCCTGTTTCGCATGAGTACCGAACATCGGCAGAACATCTGCTGGCCTCACACTGTTTGATAGAATGCAAGAAGGTGCTCGCAAACGCGGCGAGTACCCGCGTCTGTGTACGCAGAGTAGAAAAAAAATAATGCAAGCTTAAGAAAAAGCATGCACTCTCATCAGAATTCAGGAAACAATGCAAGAACAAGCATAAGGAATCCGAGAAAGAGAAGGAGACCGAGAAGACAGAAACAAAGTGAGTTCATATAGGTGCAGCCGAGACGGTGATAAAACAAAAGGACTGACAAAAATGTGTAAGGGCCAAAAATATGCGTAGCACCTCTCTGCCTGCGCTCATTTTTCTTCCCTATTTTGGCTTTTTTGTGTACTGTAATCCATTTATCTTCCTCGTTTTCATTGAGATTTACAGTTGTTTATTCAAATGTTTGTGTCCCTCGCTACCGAAAAAAGGTAGGCGAAGTGAAGGCGAATGGGCACTGCCTCGCATTCATGCATTTTCATGAGAAATAACGAAAAGCATCCACTCGCATGGGCCCGATGTTGCGAGGACGAAAGAAGAAAAAGAAGCGTATGGTCTGCGCGAGTGGTGTTGTTCTGCGTCCCCGTTGTCTTGGAGTACGCAAACGCAATGTTTCGTTTCGTTTCGTTCACGATGGGGCGGGGGAATGTTGTGCGGAATGCAGAAAGCGACGGTTCGTGCGAGCGTAAGAAAAATAATGGCGTCACGTATCAGTCTTAGGAAAATAAAATTGGTCAGCACAGTGGCCAGCTTATTCTTCTTACTGTTGCACCTATAACCAATCATTCTTCTTACTGTTGCACATATACCCAATCCGGGAAAGAACAACTCGGAAGACTTTTTACTTTATCATCATAGAATTTGGGACGATGGTAGCCGGGTTGAGTAGTAGTAACCAGGTAGAGCTTGGACGGCAACTACTGCACTTGGACATTTCTCCTGCGGATGAGACACGGTTCACGCAGATGAGATTCGATAATTGTTTCCGAAGAACTGAACTAGCATAAACGCACCACAAGTCGCAGACCCAGATTTTGGTGGCCCGGTATACGCAAAGATATTATATACGCTGCGATGCAAATCGATTATCATCGACTTGCCGCAGCAATAAAGATCTCATCCACCAGCAATGCCAGACATATTTTTTTCGCCTTTGTTCAGGTGGTTTAGCACATGTCAAATTTAAAGGCAAGCAATAGAGCTGTGCATCTGGCGAAAAATGTTTTGTAGGTTTCGCTTCGCTACAGTGATGAGTAAATTGTTCATTGCGAATGTTGCACGGTTGCCTTACCAGACTTGTATTTCTTAAAATTTGCCACTTGGCCGATTCTTTTCAGCCTATAAGATTAACTGATTTTAGCTCTCCTTGACGACAATCAAGGAACCTTGAGCCAGAAGCCGACGTCGCTTCGTGGGCATTGTTGAAGGACCATTTATTATTGTTAAAACTCGACCTATAACAAAACCCGTAGGACGAACCTTAAACCACGACCTTCGCGCCATCTTAGTGTTAACGAGAGAGAGAGAGAGAGAGAGAGAGAGAGAGAGAGAGAGAGAGAGAGAGAGAGAAATAAATAAAAGGAAGAGACAGGGAGGTTGACCTAGAAGAACTGGTTTGCTACCTTGTACGGGGGTGGGGAAAATGGTCGGAAAGAGAATATATATATATATATATATATATATATATATATATATATAATAAATTATAAGAAATTCACAAGCGCACACATCCAGGGAGTTCCAATCACAGTAGTTTGGACGGGCCGGTTGAATGCAAGAAGCGCCGGAGTGCCTTCACAGCCTGCAGCAGAACACGCTGAAGTGCTACCGAGCTCAGTCTGAAAAGCTTGCCGTTAGTAGGCTAAAAAACTTGCGTTTTGTGGTATAGGTTCAGTGCCATGAGTGAGGTAGTGCGTTGGAACAGTGTGTGATCGTGGGTTCGATTACTTGCGACGGAGAATTTCCTTCTATTTTTACAGCGAAAACTGTTATGAGGTCACAAGGCCCGTTTTCGGTGTCGTAGTGGTGCTCCACCACAACACCGCCGCCGGTGCCCGCTCTCGCTTGAAATAATAATAATAATAATAATAATAATAATAATAATAATAATAATAATAATAATAATAATAATAATAATAATAATAATGGTTTATTTATTTCCACCAATACACAGTTGATGGAGGGGGTGAGAATAAAAGCGATTATCCGCTTGACTAAGTTCTCACCCCCCAATGTACATAAGGCAGTGGCGGTGGCGGCAACAGAACACCACAGCTGACAAGAATACACAACATTAACAAAATTAGAATTGATAAAGCCTTCAAACTAAAAAAGAGAAAAAAAAAAAACCCACACAGACACAGTGCAATAAACATATATAGTAATATAAATCAAAAGTCGCAATATGTAAAGCACGAATACATTAAACATATTATTTACATGCAGCGGTGACTGCATTTTCATCCTTTGTGTTTTTGTTTAATAATAATAATAATAATAATAATAATAATAATAATAATAATAATAATAATAATAATAATAATAATAATAATAATAATAATAATAATAATAATAATAATAATAATAATAATAATAATAATAATAATAATAATAATAATAATAATAATAATAAATAATAATAATAATAATAATAATAATAATAATAATAATAATTTCCAGGACGGGATGCGTTTAGACCCCTGGTCTTTTCCGTGGTAACACAGTGTTCTAACACCCAGTCATGCTGGTGCTCGAAACTCTGTTGGAAAAAGATCTCGTACAGGCGTAAAGTAACAACGAAGCGTCACACAATGAGAATTGCCTAATGAGTTGGTCATTGGATGCTTTTAAACCATTTATTTATTTATTTATTATACCCTCAGGGCTCTACAGCATTGCATAGGGGAGCGGGCACTGACGAACAATGTTAAAGAAAAGAATACATAGACAAGACACTAGAACATTATTAAAAATTGGAAAGCAACTATTATCAACTGCAACTATGTTATACAGCCGGTAGATTATACAAGAAAACTAACAACAAAATCAAACGTTTACAATTTCAACACCAAGTATGTTATCGAGCGATGTTTTAAAACTGCAAGGCGAGGGGATGGATGCAACTGATTGTGGGAGATGGTTCCAATCCTTGCAAGTTTTAGGCAGGAATGAGTGGGAGTATGTTGATGTCTTGAAGCGAGGAACAGCAACTTTCTGCGCATGGTCAGTACGAGTTGAAATGTATGACGGTGGGTTATTAAAAGTGAACGCAGAAGGGAGTTGTTGTAAGTTTTGTGGAAGAGTACGAGACGGGATAACTTACGGCGTGTAGCGAGTAAAAGAATGTTAATAATTACAAAGGGCTCCACCAAAATAATTCGTTGGCGTCAGCCACCCCATCAACAAAGTGCGTATAATGCCTCGCAGATGCGCAGCGGGTACCTAGCTTCTCCACAGAATCACGAATAATGGCCTAGTGGGTGCCGCCCAAATTACGCAAATTTATAATCTATGGCGTAGTGAGCCCATTTGCACGCGTATTGTATTACCTCTAAGCCGGTTTACAAGTGGTTCTGGAGATGCCACTCTTTCAGCTGTCGCTCTAATTGCATGCGCTGCGCTTTCCACGTAGGTCTGAGTTTTTTTTTTTTCTCGGTCATCTGTCAGTGTGCATTTTTTACAATCCAATATCCGTAACGAAAATATGCTGATATGGTACTGGGGGACCCTATTAGTGGTTCTAACACTTTTGTGTTCAAAACTGGGCCAATTTCTGACCGAACATTTTGCGAAACATTCAATAACGGTTTAACTCTAATTCCTACATTTGTAGGTGTTCTATTCTCTCAAGAATATCGTATCGCGTGGTTCTAAGCACCAGGGAAGTAAGACCGTCTACAAGGGCGAGCGAGAAAGTGACAGTTTTGCCGTAAGAGCGTAGCAGGGAACGGCCTAACAACAAAGAATAATATAACGGGAAGGATTGGATTGGATAAACTTTTATTGGCAAGCTTCTTGATATTTGCAGTGCGCCGCTGAAGCGCGAATGACCCTCAAAAAGAACACGCAGATGACGACCACGAACTTATAGTGATCCCAGCTCGACACTTGCAGCTTGCTGCTCGAAAACATGGACGCTCGAAAAGAATGCTCAGGTATTCGAGCGTGAACTAACAACTGCCACAGTTGTTGCTGGTTGTTGAAGCAGCGCACTGTAGCCCAACGTTCATAGATTTTTTTTTCTCTTGAAAACTGAAACTCCTGGAGTGAGCTCTCTGACTTCTGCCGCAAGGTTTCGTTCAACGCCTTGTTTACTCGGCGTTCCACACCGCGAGTGGGTAGAGACACGGCCGCTAAATAAACAGTGGCTGTGGTGGATAAGTAGACCACTTTTCAGTGCGCCTCTCAGGCGCAGTTTCCACAGAGAAACAACATCTACGGGCATTCCTCAAAAGCGCGCCCTTCAGGCAATCTCGCAGGTGACATACACTGTACAGGCTGAACCAGCTCCGAGTTCTGCACACCACCAGCGGTAGATTGTACATATACAGAGCTCGTCATTAGCATTCTACGGCACTGGTGAAACGTGGTCGCGAACGCGGCAGGCTGCGAAGTGAGAGGTCGCAAGTTTGAATCTTCGTGGCGCGTTTCGGTGTTTCCTTAATTTGATTTATTTTTCTTTGTGAATTTTATTTATACATAGATACATATGCACAGCACGGATATGATGGTTACGGCAGATGCACACTGGGAAGGTCTATGTACTTGCTGTCGCAATGAAGTATGTACTTTAATAATTAGCATAGAGATTGCTGAAATGCTCCACACACGCTACATTAATATATTCGAATGTCTGACGATATATAGGTTCAACTGGAGGTAGCCAAACTGATAAACGATGCAAACGCATCTAAAATTTACCAAAATGGGAGCCTGTCAGTATTCTTCCCATGCTTGAATTTCAGTCTTGTTCATCGATCTCTCTTACAAGATGCGGCTGTCCTGAACAAACGGCCGAGCAGGTTGACTTGTCAGTTATGGAGACACAAAACATAGCTACGAACATATACGCAATCAGCTCCTTTAGATAACAGGTTAAGGTAATAACATGAAAATAAGTCTGATAATCAGGCATGCATTGCGGGCGCAAAGTGATTTTCTCGGTTTTATAGCAAGCATTGAGCACGCGATTACTGATGCACCTTATGAGTACGTGAAAGTTGATGGATTAGGGATCCCTGTGTTGCTCTGTATCTGGTGCCTTACGACTAAAGCCTGTTGTTTGATGTACCTCAGCACCCTACTTTTTCTCAACGCTGCACTCAACTGAGCCGGGGTCAGTAAAATGTGCCTCGAACCCAGTGTATTCCAGGTAACAAGGCTAATGATAACTTGTAGAAAGTGGGTGTGGCCACGAAAGAACCTAAAAGAAATGCGAACTCGTGCTGTAGTGCTTTTTGACGCTTCTCGGGTCCATGATTTCAATTATCAGTCTCCTCAATAAACGTACTGTGAAAGGACCAGTGAGTAAAAAATCAAAAAAGAAAAATAGAGAAAAAGACCATTGTGACTTTTCCTGCTTATCAGAGAAATGAACATATTATCTGCATCTCCCGAGTATTTACCTACTAGGCATACTCCTGCAGGTAAAAAAAAGAAGAAAAAAAAGAACAGACGTGCCCCCGAAAGAGACTTTCCATAGTGTTTAAACCCGCCTTTTTAGCCGCTTAAAGCGCAAGGTGGAAAGATTAGTGCAACAGTAACAGCAACGATAGGGACACGCAATCCGTGGTTATTCGGCCCAGAAAATTCGAAATACAAAAAAAAAGACGTCAGTATTAAAGTCGTTCTTTGAGGGGCCACACGACGACATCCGACTCACTAATATAGCGTTCCAAGACTCTGCCAATGAAATGAGCTAAAAAGACCTGCACAGGGAAAGCTTGCACACCACTGTTGCGTGTTTAATCATGAGCGATGACAACGCTATTGCAAAGCCGCTAAAAGCGTGGCGTCGTACACCACACACTCCGAAAGAAAGAATCGAACCAATGAAAATTCGCCCAGGTGAAAAAAAAATCAAGAAACATTCGCCTCTTGAAGGCCGCCACAGTTACGAACGCCCAACTTGTGCAAAACGAGGCTCATCAAGATTCGAACGATGAGGAAAACTTGCGCGTAACGACAAACACCGAGTGCGCATTCCTCTATGCTCGGATGCCACAGGCTAACAAGCAGGCAGTGCCCCACTCATGTTTTCAGGTTGCACTCATTTTCTTTTTTGAGTGACACTATTCAATTTCGTTAGTAAAAAGGCACAGTGGACGACACTTCTACTGCTTCAACAGCGACAAAGAGGTTACCACGCATGTGCGAAACGAGGCAGCTTGTAGACGTATACACAAGCAATCGAGAAGGAAGAGATGGAAGCCTTTCCTATGAACAGAAATCTGAAACATGCAAGCAAAACGCAAGATTAGAAATCGAAGCTTGTGTATATTTTATTGTTGTCCGAGGCTTCGTTTTCTCTCTCTCTCTCCTTCTCTACTTATATCTACCTTTCCTGCATGTCTTCCCTGCCGAACGAGGCGACAAGCGTTCCGCCTCTCCAGGGGGGTAGTTGTAAGCCTGCTTTTTTTTTCCTGTATCATCTGTCTCATTGCGTATTTGTGTACGCATATAAAATAGTAATTCATTGAAACTCTAATGCACCTGTTTATCTTTTGTTTTGTTTCTTCTGTTTTGCAATAAAATTCACACGTGCCATAAAGATCACATGAACTGACCAACAATTCTGGCAACTTATAACTGTCTGTCAGTTCTCATTAATAAATTGTCACATTCTCTCCTATAGAGTTTTGTTATTGCACCGTTATCTCTGTCTGTAATTCTCATCGCGAACCGCGCCTACACTGTCCGAGAAGCTTTGGGACTGCAGTAGATCATTTTCTTAAGATTACGCCACTTCGTGAACATTACAGATTATTCTGTAACCTACGGCACCGCTCGCGATAACGCTAGATTATTCGATGGCAAGGGCATAAATGACATGCTTCGCCACTTGTCAGTTGATCGACGGCCGACGCTCTCCTCGCCACTATCAGTGCCAGTATCTTGATGTAATCTGCTTTTCCGTTTACGTGGGCATAAGTTCTGTCGAAATAAACAGTTTCGTCTTGCAGTTTGCTCTCTTCGTTCACTTCACGACCCGTGACATCTGGTGGTGGTGCTGGGTATCTGTTCCAGTACCTACAATATTCACACACATGTCGTAAATAGGTATTACAAAAGAAAATGAACATACTATCACATGTCAGCACTGCATGTCCTTTGCCGCGCTACAGTGGTGTTGAAGCAATGACTACACATCAGTGCATGTTGAGACAACACACACCGAGATGTACGCATACAGTTCTTTTTTCATGGGATTGGGGTCGTCGGCTGGCTGTATACGTTCGGATTCCTTCAATCGTGTACCCCGATTTCGAGGTCAAAAAAACGCTACACCAGCGCTCATTGCAATCCATCAAAATCCAGTCAGTCATAGCTGGGTTTACGTAGGGTGCGCCGTACTTCACTCTCAAGCAGTGTAGATATTATAGGCCACTCCGTATTAGGCTTGTGTTCTATAAGCTTGTGGGTGTCTCCTGTTGCTACGGCGTGTCATGCAGCCACGGCTCGACATAGAAATGGGTGTACACTACAACGGGTGAATCCTACGACTCGCTACCAGAGAAATAAAGATGAATGAAGCAACAGTTAGCCCAACAAAATACCGACGACGTTAGTGTAGCCGAAACACCCTTCCTTACATGCCGTATATTGAACTGAAACCCGTCATGCAGGGCGATGGCCAAAAAAACCTCTCTCAAAGCTACGCATGCTTCGTCCCTCCTCAGCTTTCTTTTTTTGGGCTCTATTGTGGGCCTGCGACATTTTCACGCCCACGCTTTCACATTTTAATTAAGTTCTCCACAACGCTTCAGTGTTCTTTTTTTCGGTTCGTGATTGGTTATTTCTGAGGCGAATAATGACTGAGCCCGAAGCCTTTGAAAAAGTGCATGTTTGGAAATGTTGTTTGACATTCACTATTATAGTGCATAGTCAGAACAAGGAACGAAAACAACTTTGTTCATCTCGTTTTTTTAGCCATTGTTTCTAAGAAACGGTGTGCTATAATAGAAGTCATCCGAAGTAACGACAACAGCACCTTTAATAAATTCAGTTAAAAGTGAGCATTCTTTCTTGCCTCTGCTAATTTTTTTTACTGTCTTTCTGAAGTGTTAAATTGCATGATATTGCTTTAACAATGTTCCGTAAAGGCCACACAAAACATCTCGCCAGTACAAGCAAGAGAAAGCTTGCACGTGTCCCTGCAAACCTGAATATAAAACAAGACTTGTGGGAATAGAGCACAATCAGAAATCAAGAAAGTGGCTTTATACGCTGCACCATATTACTTTCCTTTCTTGATCTATTTATTTAAATTCGTAAAGTACGTGGAAATGCAGTATTTTACTATAAAGTTACTGGGAAATTAATGAGTTATATTTTTTTTAATTGCTCGTTACACCACTCATACTGTAATGTGGTTCCAGCCAAGTTTGACTCTGAAGGTATCAACAGAGGCTAGTTTTTTGTTGAGATAGAAAAAGTGTAAACATTGCTACGTACGATGCGGAACATAGAGACGTACATTTCGCTCCCGGTACCCTCGTTTTACTCTGGTGCCCTCATCGTCGGCTGGGCCTATACGAAAAACTTCTGTCTCATTACACGGGACCCTACTGTATATTGCGTCAAGTAACACCTGTCACCAACGAGATCAGCCCAATCTGTCCATCATCATCTACTATGCGGCCCAGTGATATCGTACACGTCTCGCGGATCAAGCCCTACAATAATTCGTCAGATAACAACCTTTAAAGTACCGGGACGGTGCCTCCGCCGCCGGGGGTCATGCTACGTGCCAGTGCATGGAGCTGAAGAAGACGAAGGATAAAGACTGGCGTGAGCTAATCTGTGTGGCTGGCGCTGCTCGCCTAACTGGCTGAAAATACATCGGTGACTACCCCTCTGAGTCTGTCTTCTTCCCGTAACAATATATTGCAGTAGTTGAAGAACGAAGCATTCATACAATTCACGATGAAGTAGATAATTACCTCTGGTCCAGGATGCACAAAGGGGGTTGTTTTATTAAAGAGAATATACCAAATAATAGTACAAGGAAGAACAAAAATGTTAAACGATTGCCGAAAAGAGGCTCGAGGTGAAATTAAAATTTGTATTCTTAGCGCCGTGGAGTTTCCCTTGGTTATGTATAAATGCAAGCTGTGGATACTGAGGCACAAAGGAAAATGCGCATTAGCTATGGCGCTAGTTTTGAGGATCCTTCGACTAGCAAACGAACAAATATCGTATCGTCTTGATTGTCATATAGAATCAAAGCTGCTGAATCTGAAGCCTTATCGCGTCCACTCCGTCAACCTTTCAATGGAAGTGTTCCTGAGCAGTACGGACGCCACGCATTAGGAAAGTGCCTAGGTTAGCTTGAAGACGTCACGCTAAACTGGCCTTTGCATGCCCATTGTGTCACCAAGAGTCGACAGTGGCTTGACTCTAAACGCACCAATAATTATTGTTTCATCGCTCTTGGTGTTAAAAAAGTTTGACACCTATTATTTCACTTTTTTCTCTTATTGCAATGGCTCTCAATCTTCGCCAGTAACTTTTCAGGGGCTGATTCGGGCTGGAAAGAGCAAGCGAAGGCCGGCGGGAGGTGATCGATTTGTTTGGCCACTGAGGTCACTGCGTTAAATCGCGATTTGAGCTCCTCACTTTCCACTGTGCCCGAACGTCGCCACAAAGGGAAGCCATCGAGAAATGACCCTTGCCATACCGAAGGTGCTGCTGAGCTATGCAGCAAAAGCAACTATCTCCTGTGACCCAGCATCAGAAATGAATCCACACTGTCTATTGCAGCCAAGGTCCATCCCCTCATTCAATATTTATTCCACCTTCGAGGGCCTGAAGACGCTATTTGTTTGCCGTAAGCCTCGCCAATAGCAGCCGAGGCACATGCCAGCGGCCAGCTTGTATGGCTGTAGGAGTCAACTCATTTCGGCGCTACGTCGCAAAAATTAAGATAGTAAGCCATTATTACGGTCACTAAACACATTGCCATGCCGAGGTCATTTGGTCGTCTCATCTCGCATATTAATAGTTTCAAATGTGATGTAAAAGGGAAATTAGTATTTCTTTTTATTCATCTATGTTTACGTGTGCACTTTGGTTGAACGGATGCTTGGGCGAGTTAAAATAACAGCTTGCCATTGAATTCCTTCCACTTCTAACCTTCGAGCTTGGGGGGTATTCTTCCCGTTCTGTAGGAAAGATTGTAACGACAGCAGTAGCGCAGTCGAAAATGTTTCAAGGGAAGGGGGGTTCAACCGTACCTAAATACATATGTTCATTAATGCGGTTTTATGTATGCGTGCACATACACACAAGCAAAATTGAAAATTTTCTATGGAAGGTTTGGAACCCCCCCCCCCCCCCCCAACCATGTTTGGCTACGCCCATAAGGGGCAGCTGGCGGCAGCAGCAATGACGTCTCATAGAAAAAGACCGAGACGCTATCTGTTCATGAGAATGGATGGGGTGGCGACATTGGTTGCACAGCCTCCTTTATCCGATCGACGGCTGACAATTCTTTTGTCTTCATGAACTATGTGCTCAACCACGTATGACTCTGTGATATCGGCTACATATATTGCTGTCACCCTAAATCAACTGAGCTTTGGTGGTACATTACCTCGAATCGTCTGGCAGTCCGTCAATGCTTGCGAGCTCCACTCTTGCCTCCCGCATGGATTCTACTGTGCGATGGAAGTTTCCATCGCGCGGTAACTTTTCCTCCCAGACTCTTTTATCATTTTAACCACCGTATCGAAATTAAACCCATTCGCAGCAGCGTGTATTTCATAACATGTCTACGATAGCGAAAAATTAGCCTTCGAATAACAACAAAATAAAATGCATGTAGTTGTTTAGTCGGTTGTTCGGTGGGTCGGTCGGTTATTCACAAAATGTCACAGGATGCGGCAGGAGAATTGTGTGCAGGGGTTTTACAGGGCGTTTCAAGAAATGTGCGCAATATTATTGAAAAATTAGAAACAGGAGCACCTGCATGCTACATGCGGCGTTCCTTTTATTGTCGCATAAAGTATCTTCAGATGCGCACAAACATTTTTACAGCAGCTATTAAAAACAAATTTAACAATTAACTTTTAAACAGTGGAAAATAAATGGTAGAGTAATATGGACGAATTCGAGTTCTTCCTGCGAATATTGTACAGCCACATCAATATTTTTGAAAGGTGGCCAGTGGTAATTATGCCGGAGCATGGCCGTACTACATAAGTCCTGGTCTCATCCGCAGCCTTGCCTCAGACAGCGCCATCTGTATGTGGAGTAGGCTAAATATGGCTGGTATTAACAAAATGGAGGAGGCGCCACGTGAGATATAGACGCCATCTGGCAGTGCCATGGGAAAACACAAGCTTGTGCAGAACCCAAGGCCGCTGCCGGGTGGCGGCACCGTATCATTGGCAGAGGGCTTTTTTTGTGCATAGCGTCGCATTTTCAGCGCATCCTAAGAAATACTAAGGTTTTTAAAACTACGTAACTATGTATTTTATCGTAAAAGAAAAATTCACCTAACACATCCGTATTGATGTCGGCCCTCTGATACGCTTAATATTTGCCTTTTGATCGATAATGTTCACAAGTATGAACGCAGCCACGAGTTGAAGATGACTGGGCGTTCAGCAAGTGCTTAAACCTTAGGCAAGTGGCTGAACCACGTGACAGACAGACAGGCAGACAGACAGACAGACAGACCGACAGACAGACAGACAGACAGACAGACCGACAGACAGACAGACAGACAGACCGACAGACAGACAGACAGACAGACAGACCAAAATTTCTACGTTCAAGTATCCCCCCCCCAAACTGTCGTCTTTATAATTGCAAGAGGTAGCGAAACAGCAAAAATCAGTACTACATGCCCACACATCCACCAGCTACGCAATTTTTTATAATTTTTGAGACATGTTAATGCTGCATAATACTTCGGTTGGATGGCCATTTTGGTACCGTCGTCGAAAAAAAAAAGTAAAACAGCTTTGCCCTAGGGGTGAAAAGCCTGAAGGAAGTGCAAAAGCTGGGCAGCCTTCTTTCATTGTCTCCGGTTTTCACTTTCTTTCCTCCTCTATTTCTTTCTTGTTCTCGCTTTCAGACTTTCTTTCTTCATTTCTATTTATTTCTATTTTTATTCCTATTTTTCCATTCTTTTTCTTTCTATTTCATCTTCTTTCTTACTACTTCCACCTTGATTTCTCGCTGTTCCTATTTTTCGTGTCTCATTCTGCTTCTCTCTCTCTCTCTTTCTTTGTTTCTATTTCTCTATTTGTTTCTCTATCTGTCTTTCTTTCTGTATTGCTCCCTCTTTTTAGTGTCTATTTTTCTCTGTATCTTTCTCTCTCTTTCAATGCATTTCTATTTTTGTTATGTCTTTATTCTTTCCTCTTTAGTTTTATGTCTTTCTCTCTCTTTCACGCGTTCGTTTACATTTGACTCTGGCACTTGCAGTGCATGGTTTTGCGGCTCATAGAGTTTCTTAAAATTAACAAAGGGGACTCTGGCGCTGCGATTGGTCAGGGACCACGAGAATTATGGGTATGACATCGATTTCCCCAGTATTCGTTCTTGCGGGCGGTCAATGAACTTGTGGCTTCGTTTATTGCTGTTTTTGGTTTTGTTTCGAAGGAAAGAACAAACCGTTTTTCACATCGTGACCCGATTTTAAAGTGGTAAGCCTAAAAAATTAAGTTCGTGAAGCGTACCTACCGAACATTGACAAATTGTTGTTTCGTGACAAAGCAGCTTCAAGCCATGCGAAGCCAGAACGAACGTAAAGTACGAAGACTAGGCAAATTCATGTAATACCGATAATTCCCATGTTCGCTGATGCCCCATTCGTTGAAACCACCATATACACTAGCGCCAGAGTTCCCTCTAGTGTATACATGGGAAACTCTAAGGTGCTGCTGGCCCTAGTCCTGTGGCACGTAGCCACCTGAGGCGTTTCGCACGGTGGAGCACACGTTACCCATAGCTCAAACAGCGTCACTGTAGAAAGAATAAAGAGAGTGGGTGTGGGCTCATGATGATGATAGTTTTCTACGACGGACCGCAAGACTCTGACAGCTTAAACAGCATCACCGTGAAAGAGGCCTTTGACAGGGGAAGCTTTATTAGAGAACGAAAAGGCAGAGGTCGATGAACTCGCGTTTTACCGAGAACAAGCCGACCATGCCAACAAGGCTCGTGGCAGAGCAGGCCTGTCATATAAATCCGGTAGGATTTGTGCGCCGCACTCATTCTTCGGCCGGCGATGCCCATTCGAGCCTCGCGTTTTGTTCTTCGTCACAAAATCGATTCGTTGCCGGCCAGCTCTAACTAAGCGACCCCCTACAATTCGCTTCCACACTATATGCGTATGCGTGCAGTGTTGTGGAGCCTAGGAAAATCAGCCCCAGAAGCTGGGCTACTCGTAGAAGTAGTTTGCACGTAGCTGGCACCCACTGCATAATTTGGCTATATTATTACGGGTATTGTTATTACTGTTATGGGTATTGTTATTATTAATACCAATTCTATTTCGCGCTTTAAACTAAACAGGCACAACATTTGTAATTTGACCGCTAATGTAAAGAAAAGCTCTGGATTTGCCTATGGCGGCTGATCTAGAATACGCCCCGCCCTCTCTACAACCAAAATAAAATTTAAAAATGTCATAGCATTATTTTGGCTCATGTTCGAAGTCCGAAAGTACTTAAACAGGCTCCAGTGACTCAACTCTTCCAATACGTTCTCAGTGCAAGGCATGCATGCTAAGAAGTCCAGAAACGTCGCCCGCCGGCACTTCGCTGGCCGGGGACCACCTAGATGGTTGTCAAAAGCGGCGACCGACCACGATATTCTCACCAGAAAGGACGTCCTTACGCCGGGATTATCGTCTCACGAGAATCGGCTCTTTGGGAAGCGCACCCTTCTGTGGCAAAGAAGACTCACCCCCCTGGCCTGCGACGCCAGACCTTACAGCGACTAGCCATAACATGAAAATCATATCGTGTATGTTATGAATATCATGATTTATATTTCATGGTCTTACAGCTCTTGCGGTAGTTTCGGTCACATGACATGTTGCAAAAGTGGTATGATATGACATGATTGCATGGCGAACCCAAGTGACAGATCCTAACGTGGAAATCATGACATGCATGTCATGTAAATTATTAAGCCACGCTCACAGTGCCCTTGTGGTCGTCTCGCTAGCTTCAGTTATACGAAATTTGGAATTACGAGACATGAATGGATGATGGAGTTATATGGCACGTCCAAACTTGATAGTCATGACATGCGTGTCATGTAAAACATTACTACATTGTACGCTCATCGTGCGTTCGCGGATTGTTGCGCATGCTTCACATATACCGAATTCGGTGTTACGTGACGTCATAGGATGACGAAAGTATATGACTGGTGCAAACACGATAATTATGACATGCGTGTTACGTAAGAACATGACAACATACCATACTCATTATGCGCTAGTGGCTGTTTCGCTAGCTTTACGTATACCAAAATGGTTATTACGTGACGTCATAGGATGACGGAAGTATATGACTGGTGCAAACACGATAATCGTGACTTGCGTGCCATGTATGAGAACATGACAACACACCACACTCATGATGCGCTCACGGCCATTTCGCTTGCTTGACTTGTACCTAAATGGGTATTACGTGACCTGAATAGACGAAGGCCAATGATACGTCCAAACATGATAATCATGATATGCGTGGCATGTAAAACATGACTACTTGCTACGCTGATAGCACGCTCGCGGCCGTTTCGCTAGCTTCACATACACCAAATTTGGTATGACGTGACTGTAATAGACGTCGAAGGTAAATGACACGTCCCAAAAATGATAATGACGACATGGAAGTCATGTACAGCATAATTTACGTCCGCCCCGCAACATCGTGCTGATTTTAAAGTGACATATAATCCTTCCTCATTCGTGCTTCGCATATCATCGATTCTCACTGTGTGAGGGACGTGCCAATTTTTCGTGTGCTTTAATTAGCAGCCTATTTATGTTTTCACTCTTTTAGATTTTCTCGTCTGTTAATTGAGTTTTATATTTAGCTACCCAGCTTTTTAATTTGTGTCCGAGCACTTTCAGTATGTACGCATACTAGTAGAGCACCTTTAGAAAGCACTTAGTGAATTATGTTCTGTACATTACATCTTGCGACGGGTCACGGCGGGCTAGCGGTTACATTTGGGGCTCGATTGCTGACCCGTATGAGTCGTGTGAAGAAATTCCAGCCGCGACCGCCGTATTTTCGACGGAGGTGAAAACTCCTGACGTCCGTTAACACTGATGCAGGTGCCCGTCAACTAACTTCAGGTGGTCCAAATCTGCGTAGCCCTCTACTATGGCCTCAGTCATATTGTTAATATAACGCCAATCGCCATAACGCTAACAATTATTATTACACTTCGAGCCGAGTCCTTTTTTCCACATCACAAATAAAGGTTGTGGAATAGTAAAATACAGAAACAAGAAAACACGTAACATTGCCCTATAACGCCCAGCTACTGCGTAGCGAGGTTTATTCAATCTTGTGGCGCCTATCTATTCATTATGAACCGCAACTACATGACACGTCGTGACGACATAAAACGCCAACGAATCGAGACAACAAGGCGCCTCACACCTAAAAAAAAAAAACGCTTCATCAAATTGCTGCTTGCACACATATCTCGCGGACGTACTTTTCTACTCGAAAACAAAACAAAACAAACGTGAGACGCATCGCATAAACAACAGTTGATTAGGTGGTTTCTAAAGGTGGTCTACAACTATTCGTTCACACTTTGGGTCCTCAGTCAATAATGAAAATATTGG